>NW_012104321.1:2299102-2303259 GCF_000951045.1 Mandrillus leucophaeus
TTTTTTGAGACAGGATCTTGCTGTGTCACCCAGGCTGGAGTGCAGTGGCGCAGTCTTGGGTCACTGCAGCCTCAACCTCCCAGGCTCAGGTAATCCTCCCGCCTCAGCTTTCTGAGTAGGTAGGACCACAGGTGTGCATCCCCACACTCAGCTAATTTTTGTAGAAACGAGATTTTGCCATGTTACCCAGGCTGGTCTTGAACTCCTGGGCTGAAGCAATCCACCTACCTTGGCCTCCCAAAGTGCCAGGATTACAGGCATGAGCCACTGCACCCGACCCCTTCTTTTTTTTTTTTTTTTGAGCTGAAAGATTTCCTCCCTTTTGTATAGTTTGATACTCCTTGATGTAAGTGACTAGGAAATTGATTTATTGCAAACGGAAGTAGGTAATTGCTTCGCCATTAGGAATTTTGCTATAACCCAATGAAGAGGAACAAACATTGTTATATTATAAAACAATGATTTAGCAGCAGTTTATGTCCATAAATAATAATTGTTGTTGTAACGATAGTAATATGAAACATTGTTATTAAGCAGTTAACTGTGTAGAGACAAAGGGAAAACTTTCCCTTTACCCTCTGAAGGTTTGCTGAAAGTCAGCGGACAAAAGGCAGATTAATAGGTGAAATGGCATACAAATTTATTAACATGCTAAGGGGGAGAATGATAACCTCATACACAATGGGGTACAGGTGGTTATATACCCTTATTAGGGGAAAGAGAGAGGGAGGAAGTGTGGATGATTTGAGGTGAGTAGTAAATGATTTTTAGAGGAATTGCATTTTAGGGGAATTATGGGCTTGAAGAACATATACTGGTTTGGGACAAAGTCTTTGGGGGCCACAGAAGAGACAGTGGTCTGGGACAAAAATCTGTCCAGGTAGTTAGACTTCAGTCTTTCTTCCCAGAGTATGAGCTTAGTTAATAAAAACTCAGGGAAGGGACTAGAGGTGATTGTTTTCTTCTTTGGAAGATGTGGACTTTGGGCAGATAAGGGAACTTCAGGGACTCCGTCGGGTGCTTTGGGAGAGACAGAGGATTGGGAGAATGAAAGTGGGAGGGAATGATCAGAGAGATCTTGAGGCTTTCTCTTCAGTTCAGCAAGTCAGAGCACCATATTTTGGGATATCGGGTCCTGAGCCTCAATAGCTGGCGCATGAACGCACAAGAGTCCCAAAGCAATGCCCTCTCCATCTTTCCTGACAGTCACGATATCCTAGCATATTATAAATCATATGAGTTTTAAGGCTTTTAGGATTATGTTTTATTTATTGAAAAATCCACTAGAGAGGAGCATAGTGTGTGCAGCAGTCTATGGCACATGGGATGCTCTTAATAAATATTTGAAGTTAAATGAATAAATAACTGCACTATTGTGTTTCTGTTCTATTCTGGTTGTACCTCTTTCCAGCTGTGTGATTTGATTTCTATGAGTTTCAAATGTGTTTCCTCATAAAATGGAAATAATGTATTTATATCCTAACTTTTTTTCATGTTTATTAACTAAGAAAATCATGTAAAAGTCCTTGATTTTTAATATTAAAAAAAAAAACTAACTCTTGAGGACACCTCTATTACTAATATTATGTGTGTATATAATGCTTTTTGTCAGTTGGGATATTGGTCCCCAATTGCAATTGACAATAATGTTCATTGTTCATCATTACTCTAAGCCTAATCATAATTGGAAGTCAGATCTGTTCCAAAGAGAGGGATTTGCTGATACTAATTTAATGCATTTAAAAAATTCAAAACTCCTTTTCAGAAAGTAAAAAACAAAACCAAAATCTTGTAAGCTTCTTAACATACACAGATTTCAGTCAGAGAAGCATGGATTTAAAACCTGTCTTTGGGAAGTTCTTCCAGCATGACCGAATAAGAGCAGCTCCGATCTACCAAAACCTGGCAGAGACACAACAACAAAAAAGAAACTTTCAGGCCAATATCCCTGATGAACATCAATGTGAGAATCCTCAATAAAATACTGGCAAACCAAATCCAACAGCACATCAAAAAGGTTTTCTACCACGATCAAGTTGGTTTCATCCCAGGGATGCGAGGCTGGTTCAACATATGCAAATCAATAAACGTAATCCATCACATAAACAGAACCAAAGACAAAAACCCCGTGATTATCTTAATAGATGCAGAAAAGGCCTTCGATAGAATTCAGCACCCCTTCATGCTAAAAACTCTCAATATGCTAGGTATTGATGGAACATATCTCAAAATAATGAGAGCTATTTATGACAAACCCACAGACGATATCATACAGTCAAAAGCTGGAAGCATTCCCTTTGAAAACTGGCGCAAGACAGGGATGCCCTCTCTCACTGCTCCTATTCACCATAGGATTGGAAGTTCTGGCCAGGGCAATCAGGCAAGAGAATCAATAAAGAGCATTCAAATAGGAAGAGAGGAAGTCAAATTGTCCCTGTTTGCAGATGACATGATGGTATATTTAGAAAACCCAATTGTCTCAGCCCAAAATCTCCCTAAATTGATAAGCAACTTCAGCAAAGTCTCAGGATACAAAATCAATGTGCAGAAATCATAAGCATTCCTATACACCAATAACAGACAAACAGAGAGCCAAATCATGAGTGAACTCCTATTCACAATTGCTACCAAGAGAATAAAATACCTAGGAATACAACCTACAAGGGATATGAAGGACCTCTTCAAGGAGAACTACAAACCACTGCTCAAGGAAATAAGAGAGTTCATAAACAAACGGAAAACATTCTATCCTCATGGATACAAAGAATCAATATCGTGAAAATGGCCATACTGCCCAAAGTAATTTATACATTTGATGCTATCCCCATCAAACTACTACTGACTTTCTTCACAGAATTGGAAAAAACTACTTTAAATTTCATATGGAACCAAAAAAGAGCCCTTGTAGCCAAGACAATCCAAAGCAAAAAGAACAAAGCTGGAGGCATCATGCTACCTGACTTCAAACTATACTCCAAGGCTACAGTAACCAACACAGAATGACACCAGTACCAAAACAAATATATAAACCACTGGAACAGAACAGAGGCCTCAAAAATAATGCAACACATCTACAACCATCTAATCTTTGAGAAACCTGCCAAAAAGAAGAAATGGGGAAAGGATTTCTTATTTAATAAATGGTGTTGGGAAAACTGGCTAGCCATATGCAGAAAAACTGAAACTGGACCCCTTTCTTGGACTTTATACAAAAATTAACTCAAGATTGATTAAAGACTTAAACGTAAGTCCTAAAACCATAAAAAACCTTGAAGAAAACCTAGGGAATACCATTCAGGATATAGGCATGGGCAAAGACTTCATGACTAAAACACCAAAAGCAATGGCAACAAAAGGCAGAAATGACACATGGGATCTAATTAAACTAAAGAGCTTCTGCACAGCCAGACAAACTATCATCAGAGTGAACAGGCAACCTAGAGAGTGGGAGAAACTTTTTGCAATCTCTCCATCTGATGAAGGGCTAATATCCACAATCTACAAAGAACTTAAATTTATAAGAAAAAAACAACCCCATCAAAAAGTGGGTAAAGAATATGAACAGACACTTCTCAGAAGAAGACATTTATGCATTCAACAAACATATTTTTAAAAAAGCTCATAATTGTCATTAGAGAAATGCAAATCAAAACCACAACGAGATACCATCTCATGCCAATTAGAATGGCGATCATGAAAAAATCAGGAAACAATAGATGCTGGAGAGGATGTGGAAAAATAGAAATGCTTTTACATCATTTGTGGGAGTGTAAATTAGTTCAACCATTGCGGAAGATAGTGTGGTGATTCCTCAAGGATCTAGAACTAGAAGCGTGATTTGACCCAGCAATCCCATTACTGGGTATACCCAAAGGATTATAAATCATTCTACTATAAAGACACATGCAAACATATGTTTATTGCAGCACTTTTCACAATAGCAAAGGCTTGGGACCAACCCAAATGCTCATCAATGACAGACTGGATAAAGAAAATATGGTGGCCTGGCACGCTGGCTCACGGCTATAATTCCAGCACTTTGGGAGGCTGAGGCAGGCGGATCACAAGGTCAGGAGATTGAGACCATCCTGGCTAACAACATGAAACCCCATCTCTACTAAAAAAATACAAAAATTAGCTGGGTGTGGTGGCAGGCA
>NW_012104321.1:2304976-2306590 GCF_000951045.1 Mandrillus leucophaeus
GAGAGTGAGAGAGACAGAGACAGATAAGATACTGCCTTGTTCTTCGAGGAGTTTGGTAATAAAGAAAGATAGGTTTACAGACAGTAATAACGCCATGTGCAGATGTTATACTAATGGTTTAAACCATAAATATGCACACATAAAGGAGTGACGTTAGTAATGCTAGTGACATTGGTTCTGGGCATTGAAATATGTGTATGAGTTCTCCAAGCAGATAAAGGATATAAGGACTTTTCTACAAGGAAATGTAAGATCATGAACAAAGGTTCTGAAGTGGGAAAATATATACCTTGTTTAATATGTGGAGCAACAATGTATTTGTTTCCTAATTACTGTAGGCATTACCACAAACTTAGTGACTGAAAATAGCACAACTTTATTCTCTTATAGTTCTGGAGGTCAGAGTCTGAAATCAGTGGCACTTGGGCTAAAATCAAGGTCTTTCTTGGTGCTCTAGGGGAGTCCTTGCCTTTTCCAGCTTCTAGAGGCCACCTGCATTCCTTGACTCATGGCCTCTTCCTCCATCTTCAAGCCAGCAGGATCACATTTTCAAATCTAAGCATACATCACTGCCTCTATGGTCACATTTCCTTCTCTGACTCTGACCTTCCTGCCTCCTTCTTATAACGACACATGTGATTAAATTGGATCCAGATAATCCAATATAATCTCCCCATCTCAAGGTTCTTAACTTAATCCCATCTACAAAGCCCCTTTAACCATGCAAGGTGATGTATTCCAAGGTTCTGAGGATTAGGATGTGGACATCTCTGGGAGGAGGAGAGGCATTATTCAGCCTACCTCAAGGAAGAAGGGCAGAATACCAGGTGTATAATCGAGAAAATGCTAGTATGGGATTAGATTTTGAAAAACCTAAAAAGTTGCACTAAGAACTTTGAAATTTAATCTATAGCTCAGCAACTTTTATTCTTGTAAAAGGTTAAAAAGATTAAGATGGATGCTCACTTTAATGCACATACACCCCAAATTCAAATACTATTACATGTTGATCACAGATCCTCCACAACCATTGATGAATGGAGGCCCTAGACTTAACAAGAAAGAGAAATCACAGGAAAGTAGCATAATCAACTTTGTTTCAAAAATATATAGTGTAGTTGGGTACCAGAGGAATGCTGGTGAGGTCCTGAATTTTAAAAATGGCTGTGGGAACAGAGAAAGTACATCTGAAATATTTTGCAGAAACAGAATAAATAGGCATAGTGATTTTCTGGAGAGGACTTAAAGAAGCCAGAGAAGACTGCAGCAACCTTTCAGAAAATATACATGAAAATGATCCTAATATACTCTCCCTACTGAAATTTTCTCCTACCATGTGACTGATTTCTGCCTGAAACCAAGAATTACTTTCTGTTTCACAGTTAATTGATTTGTTCCATTAGTAGGGTAACCATATAATACATAGCCCAAAGTGGGGCAATTATTTTTATAACCATTTAAAAAATTTAAATCAAATTATTTTTTAAGTGCCAACTTAACAATTAGTATTTCTATTAAGCTTTCATTAAGGTATAATCACTTAAGTATTACAGTTTCCTAGACCAGAAAATGAGGAGAATTATACATTACTTTTGAGGACAAAAAGTTTCAAGT
>NW_012104321.1:2311396-2313372 GCF_000951045.1 Mandrillus leucophaeus
AAACATATGTTTATTGCAGCACTTTTCACAATAGCAAAGGCTTGGGACCAACCCAAATGCTCATCAATGACAGACTGGATAAAGAAAATATGGTGGCCTGGCACGCTGGCTCACGGCTATAATTCCAGCACTTTGGGAGGCTGAGGCAGGCGGATCACAAGGTCAGGAGATTGAGACCATCCTGGCTAACAACATGAAACCCCATCTCTACTAAAAAAATACAAAAATTAGCTGGGTGTGGTGGCAGGCAACTGTAGTCCCAGCTAGTCAGGAGGCTGAGGCAGGAGAATGGTGTGAACCCAGGTGGCAGAGCTTGCAGTGAGCCGAGATCACGCCACTGCACTCCAGCCTGGGTGACAGAGTGAGACTCCGTCTCACAAAAAAAAAAAAAGAAGAAAAGAAAAGTGGCACATGTACATCATGGAATATTATGCAGCCATAAAAAAGGATGTGTTCATGTCATTTGCAGGGACATGGATGAAGCTGGAAACCATCATTCTCAGCAAACTAACACAGGAACAGAAAACCAAACACCACACGTTCTCACTCGTAAGTGGGAGTTTAACAATGAGAACACATGGACACAGGGAAGGGAACATCACATACTGGAGCCCTTCAGGGGGTGGGGGACTAGAGGAGGGATAGCATTAGGAGAAATACCTAATGTAGATGATGGGTTGATGGGTGCGGCAAACCCACCATGGTACGTTTATACCTATGTAACAAACCTGCGCATTCTGCACATGCATCCCAGAACTTAAAGTATAATAATAATAATAAAACTGTCTTTGCCCATTACTAACTGTGGAAGTCTGAACTTACCTAAGTCTCGTTCTCATTTGGTACATTTGAATAATAATACATGTACTATGGAATTGTTTTGATAACTAAATGAGATGTATATGAAAGCCCTTGGTAATAAATGAATGTGAATAAATATTCCCTATACTCTCTCACAAATTAAAAATACCTTCTAATTCTAGTTCTGGGTATTATTATCCAAAATATGTATTTTCTTGTATTGCTTATGGCTCTTTGCAAAATAAGTTTTTTGGTTTTGTTTTTTACTTTCTGAAAATCAGTTTTGGATTTTCTTTTATTGAAGAATATAAACAGCATTATTTCATAGACACTGTGCCAGCAAGTTTTAAAAATGAAAATATATTAAAAAATTGACTGTGTCTTAAAAAAAGTCAAAAGCAATTGCTGCAAGAATTACAATTAACCTTATTCAGAAGTAAGGCTCAAAAAAATTCAGTGGATTCTTCCTGATAAAAAGAGGTTGAAATTAAGGACCCAGTTATTAAGGGTTTACAAACATGTTTTTCCAGGAGCACTGTACTCCTATTTTTTCCTTCTCTGTCTGACTAATTTCTCTCATACATTTATTATTCCTGACTGTTCTTCCTTTTTAAGCTCTCTGAACTTCTTTCTCTAAAATCCCTTAGAAATAATATCTGTGCTCGTATATTTTACCTCTTTTTCTGATGACATTCATATAATTCTTGTTTCTTGTCCTAACTTTTAAATAGCTCCCAGAATGTTTCCAGAAGCAACTCAGGTTTGTTACCACATGTTCAATGTATTGATTGTACAAATGTGTATGTTAAGAAGCTTTCAAGGGACTGGGCATGGTAGCAAATGCCTGTAAACCCAATACTTTGGGAGGCTGAGGCATAAGGATTGCTTGAGCCCAGGAGTTTGTTACCAGCCTGGGCAACATGGCACTATCCCCATCTCTACAAAAATTAAAAATTAGCTGGGTGTGGTGATGCACCCCTGTAGTCCCAGCTACTCAGGAGACTGAGCTGGGAGGATCACTTGAGCCTCGGAGGTTGAGGCTGCAGTGAGCTGTGATCATGCCACTGCACTCCAGCCTGGATGACAGAGACCCTGTCTCAAAAAACAAATAAGAAGCTTGCTGGGAACACCAAACACACACACACACACACACACACACACACACACACACACAC
>NW_012104321.1:2315141-2317749 GCF_000951045.1 Mandrillus leucophaeus
TACAGTTTCCTAGACCAGAAAATGAGGAGAATTATACATTACTTTTGAGGACAAAAAGTTTCAAGTTTCTTGTGATGCTTTTTTTTTTTTTTTTTTTGAGACAACGTCTTACTCTGTCACTCAGGCTAGAGTACAGTGGCACAATCATAGCTCACTGCAACTTCAACTTCCTGGTCTCTGGTGATCCTCCCACCTCAGTCTCCTGAATAGCTGAGACTATAGATATGCACCACCATGCTTGGCTTATTTTTTGTAGAGATAGGGTTTTGCTGTGTTGCCGAGGCTGATCCCAAACTCCTGGGCTCAAGGGATCCACTCCCTTCAGCCGCCTAAAGTGCTGGGATTACAGGTATGAGCCACTGCACCCGGCCTCTTGTGGTTTTGCATTTATGCAGTAAGTTTGTTTGAAGAATGAGCCAACACTGCTGGTGCCTTGCTGTTATTACTTAGGATGCTGGAATGCTGAAAGAAAATTACACATCTGAAAGAGGAAAGCAAGAAACACCCTTTGGTGGATAGACATTTCTTATTGTTACTTAAGGATGTGGTATTCCAGAAAATCCCTGGAGAAGTGTTCCTTGGATTACCCATGCATGCTTTGTGGAGGTCTCTGTCTCATGAACTGGATGATTTGCATTGGAATTATAGGTGGAGAAATAAAGCCCCTGATTGCCAAGGTGCAAATATATGTGGAGGATGGTGAACCATCTTCCCAGTGAAGACACATAAAGGACCATATGTGAATGTTGTCGAATGCTCTATTTGGAAAAGTTCCTGGTGACATCACGGACTTTGGTTTATGTTCTAGTAACATAAAGTTAGAATTTCATCTAAGTCTGAATATTTAGTTTTATCTTCCATTAGTTCTTGTTTTTTAAAGGTATTTCATCCGCATGTACAGAGTTGGACCCATTTAACTTTTCACCATTTGCCTCCCTTTCTGCTGTTCTTGATCACTCCTTACAAAGGCTGGCATCTCTTAAGGATTCTAAATCATCCTGCTCTCTTTTAAGGTGGCTAAACTTAAAGAATTTTATGTTTCAAATACTTTGGTAAGTTGTATATTTGTGTTTTCTCTCTTTCTCTATATAGTTGGTATGGAGTGTAAATTTCTGCCCACAAATTAGAGAACTAACAAAATGCTGTGACCAGCTCTGCTGGGGAGACCCTAACCCAGCAGCGCTAGAAGAATTAAAGATACACACATAAAAATATAGAGGTGTGGAGTGGGAAATCAGAGGTCTTACAGCCTTCAGGCTGAGCGCCCCAAACAGAGATTTACCCATGTATTTATTGACAGCAAGCCAGTGATAAACATTGTTTCTATAGATTATAGATTAACTAGAAGTATTCCTTATGGGAAATAAAGGATGAGCCAAAATAAAGGGATTGGTCTGGCTAGTTAGCTGTAGCATGAACACGTCCTTAAGGCACTGATCGCTCATGCTATTGTTTGTGGTTTAAGAACAGCTTTAAGCAGTTTTCCCACCCTGGGTGGGCCAGGTGTTCCTTGCCCTCATTCTGGTAAACCCACAACCTTCCAGCGTGGGTGTCATGGCCATCATGAACATGTCACAGTGCTGCAGAGATTTTGTTTATGGCCAGTTTATGGCCAGATTTTGGGGACCTATTCCCAATAACAAAATCCAAGGATCCTTGACTATGTCATCACCTCCCAAGAAAATCTGACATGATGAGGGCTGAAATTCAAGTTTTCAGCTCCTGTGATCTTATATAGCTTTTTAAGGAGATGCTGAAGCATGATGATGAAGCCGACCATAGTCCGTTTATGACCCCACAGTTCATTGTTGAGCTGTCTCTGTTTGCCATTGTCCCACAAAACCACAACAAACAGAACACCACAGCTCTGCTCAGAATCAAATCTGCTTCCACATATATACCATTTCCAGCATTCCTCATTCATTTGTACAGATCCAGTCTTTCATCTGCTATTACTTCCCTTCACACAAAAAAACTTCTTTTTGCATTTCACTAGTGTGAATTTACTGGTAACATATTTACTTAGCTTTTTATGTATGTGACATGTATTTAAATTGTACCTGGATTGTTTGAAGAATATATTCCCTGGATGTATAATTCTAGTTTTATAAGCCTCCTTCCTTCAAAGTGCTCTCTCTCTATATATGGATATATATATGGATATATACACACACGGATATATATGGATATATACACATACATGAATATATATATATATGGATATATATATATGGATATATATCCATTGTTTTCTGGTCTCCATTATTTCTCATAAGAGAGTTTTTGTTCTTGTTGTTGTTCCACTAAAAGTAACTATCTTTCTCCGGTTGTTTTTAAGGTTTTCTCTTTAACTTTCTGTGATGATTAATTTTGTATGTCTATTTGACTTGGCTGAGGGATGCCCAGATAACTGGAAGACATCATTTTTGTGTGTGTCTGTGAGAATATTTCTGGAAGAGATTAGCATTTGAATCAGTAGTCTGAGTAAGAAGATACATCCTCACAGCTGTGAGCAGACATCATGTAATGTATTGAGAAACTGATTAGAACAGAAAGGTGGAAGAAGGGTATATTCACTTTCTCTGCTTGAACTGGGACATTCATCTTC
>NW_012104321.1:2318389-2320481 GCF_000951045.1 Mandrillus leucophaeus
AGTTTTAATTTTTGATATTTTATTTTTTAGTTCTAGGATTTTTTCATTTGGTTCTCTTTTTTAAAAAAATTGTATTTCTTTCATGAAATATATTAATACTGCCTTACTACTTATATCTGTCTTTTCCTGTAAATTCTTTAAAATGTCTTATAATAATGTCTTAAAGTCTTTGTATGCATATTCTATAACCGGGCCTACTTCTGTTGATTACATTTTTTCTTGATCATATTTTTGATTATTTTGTTCTTGATTATTGTGGTTTTTTCCTATCATGAATGCTTAAATAGCACAAGCCTCAGTCCTTAACAGCTGGACTTCAGTGTCAACCCCAGACATGTTGTCTGTGGTATTCAGGTCTGCCTATTTAGATCGAAGTCTTGATGTCTCACATCTTAGAATCCTGGGGAGGGGAGGACTCCTTCTGACACCTGGCAGCAGTCTTTCCTGCTACTTCATTTGGCCTCAGCTCTCCCACAGCAGTTTTAAGAGTGAAAGGAGACACTGTTAATAATTACATTGAGTCAACAAGCAAAAATGGGAACTTTCTAAGACAGACTGAATATTAGTCATTAATCCAGTGTCCTGGACAACAAACTTAGACTCATTTCTTAGGCTTCTCTTTCCTTGATTAGCATGGCATCTCTTTTGTCTCATATACAAAGTCAGTTATCAGTCTTATGAGTTCTTACTTCAAAATACATATGATTTATCCTTGACTATCTAAATTCAAATCTTCTTCTTGTCAGCTGAATTATTAACAGGGTCCATTTATCTGTAATAAGTCTCCTTCTCATTGTAGCGTATTCCCAACTTCCAGATTAATCTGGCACTACTTTTATTGAGCTATTCATTCTATATAAGAACCTGTCATGGTTTCCAATTGTTTATTATATCCAGCCCAGATTTATTACTCTGATATTTAAAGCCCTTACTTTTCATGTTCATGTCTATCTCTATGCTCATCATACAGAACCATAATGGAATGCCCTCTCCCTCTTCTGCCATCCTGTCTTAGTCCACTTTATGCTGCTGTAACATACTGGGCAATTTATAAAGAATAGAAATGTATTTCCTCACTGTTCTGGAGGCTGGGAAGTCCAAGATCAAGGGTGTGGCATCTTGCAAGGAACTTCTTGTTGCATCATCCCATGGTGGAACGTAGAAGGGCAAGGACAGTGAGAAAGAGAGACAGAAGGGGACCAAACTCATCCCGTTTATAAGAAACCAACTCCCGTGATAACAAACCCATCTCATGACAGTGGCATTAATCCACTTCTGAGGGCAGAGTGCTCATGGCCTAATCACCTGTCATTAGGACCCACATCTTAATACTATTGCTTTGGGGATTACATTTTCAACACATGCTTTTTGGAGGACACTTTCAAACCATAGCATATCCTAATCTATGACTTCCTTGTAAGTCAGCGCAACACCTACTTTTTTGTAGGTCTAGCTACTGTCACTTCCATCTATTACATTTTTTTCTGTATTCGAATTCACAAGTACTAAGAGCACAAATCCCAAAATTGATTATACAATTTAGTATATTGTATTTGCTAACTGAAGTGCCTGCAGGGGGCATGAGGTAATCATAAACTGAAACTGACAGAGTGAAGAACAATAGGTATTAAGTGTTGATTGCTGCCAATAGTAATTTCCACTTAGGTATATGCACTTTTAAATCACTATGCAGGTGAGATAAAATGACCAAACAGAATGCCTCCACAAGACTTGCAACTCGTGTCCTAAATTTTTAGCCATATACTTTGCAGCTCAAGTAATACACCATTTCCTGGACTCCATTTAGCCATAATTCCTAGAGTGGTAATGTGTATATAATGTACTTATAAAATGAAAACGTTGAATTATAGCTTTAGCAAACCTATGGGGAAAATAATGAAAACTGTTTTCAAAAGAAAATGCATCTGTTCCCTTGTTTACCAGACCTGAGGTTTGGGTGATCATCACAGATATAGTGCTTCCAATTCCAAAGTCAACTCCCTTGCCCATTATTTTAGGGGGCTGAATTCTGATTCTTATATGGAGACTGGCATAGTGGATCCACTTTGGCTTCCAGAGGAAGATAGGGAAC
>NW_012104321.1:2322956-2324136 GCF_000951045.1 Mandrillus leucophaeus
TAGGCTAGTCAGAAAAGCACTTTTTAAAATTCCTGTATCCTTTCTGGAGAAAAAGTAGTAACTCATATCAGCAAATGTCTTGGCTGGGGTTCTTTGTAAATCAATACTCAGGACTCAGTATTTAAGTATATGACACCTAAGAGACCTTTCTGGGCTTAATTGAGCTCTAACATCATTTGTGTACATTTTGGGGTCAGGAAAAAAATAATATTTCAGACTCTAATTTCAGATATATTCCATGGAAAAACAAACATTATTTGAAGTGCACAATGTCTTTTAGTTAGTGCTTTTTGTTCAATGGCCTATTCAGGGTGTTTTTTTCTTTTTTAAGGTTTTGATGGGTTTTATTTAACAGGACCTAAAACACTGTTGTCATGGGGACAAAAATCTCTTTTTAAATTGCTCATTGAAACATCAGCCATTTGAGTTCACAAAGATATGATAAAAATTTTATCAAAATACTATTTAGTTGCAAAAGCACTGGAATGTGTCTACCCCAGACTCCCAGTGCACACATTCCCTTTGACGTGTTGACATTTCTGAAACCCAGCAGAGGCAGCTAAACTTGCTTTGACAATTGGCCAAGCAGATGGTGCTCTCAACCTGAGTCCCAGCACCTCCTTCCCTAGATCCCATCCAGCCTGTAAACTCAGTTCCAGTGTCACCTACCACATTCTAGATGGGACCAGGTGCTATGTTCTCTGAACTTCTTTGTTCTCTATCTTGTCTCTAACCCAGTGAATCTCCCAAGGGACACTGCATGGTCTCACCACTTCATCACCCCTTCTATCAGCATTGTGGGACAGAGCAGAGAGTGCTCGTCCTCAGGGGCCATCTCAATGCCAGTTTCTTGAGATGCCAGATTCCAGGCTGTGAGGTCAACTAGATGCCTTGAGAATGCTGGAGTGACATGGAGCCGCTGCTGCTGTCAGGGAAAGTGGATTCCTACCTCATGGTCCACTCCCACACACCCTAGCAAAGCAGTGGTCACATGCAGAGGGTGTCCTGGTTGATTGTTAGTTCACATACATCCATGTCCTTTGAGAAAAGGAGATGACAGTCCTTTGACAAGAATCTTCAACCTGCCCCTTGTCCAGGAAGGTTACCTATGGCGGTGTTCAGCTAGGAGAACAAGATCAAGGAGATTCCCTTCCCCTGCAGGGCCTCTGCCCAGCCTCCA
>NW_012104321.1:2327546-2329669 GCF_000951045.1 Mandrillus leucophaeus
TTTGGGTGATCATCACAGATATAGTGCTTCCAATTCCAAAGTCAACTCCCTTGCCCATTATTTTAGGGGGCTGAATTCTGATTCTTATATGGAGACTGGCATAGTGGATCCACTTTGGCTTCCAGAGGAAGATAGGGAACTGTATTGAGCAGAATGGCCTCAACCAAATGTCATGCTAAACATTATGATTGTGGGGTAAATAGGGCTGGAAGAAGGAGTACTCTAAGGCAAGCTAGTGAGGAAGTAATAGAAATGCAGGCCAAACAATGGAGCTTAAATAATGGCCCATGGAATTGGGGTGTCTAAACTATGGATTGTGTCAAAGAATGATGAGATCAATATTCAGTACCTGAAATAAAAAGAGAAGGCGAGTTTATGGACTATTGTAGTAAAGGAAAGCCATGCTGGTCAGGCAGGCTTTTCTGAGCATAGCAGAGTGTTGATCTCATACAGCCGTCCCCTCTTGTCTATAAGGGATATGTTTCAAGACTCCCAGTAGATGCCCAAAACCACAGATAGTACTGAACCCCATATGTACTGTTTTTCCTATAGTTACAAACCTATGATAAAGTTTAATTTATAAATTAGGCAAATAAGAGATTAACAATAACTAATAATAGAACAATTATAACAATGTGTTGTAATAAATGTTACGCAAATATGGTCTTTCTCTCTTTCCTTCTCTCTATCTGTAAATATCTTATTATATTATACCTATCTATTTCAGACCACAGCTGATTGCAGATAAATGAAACTGTGGATTGGGGGGACTACTGTATAGGGTTTTTGGCAAGTGTGGAAATTAGGATTGGTGGATTTTCAGGTGTTTGAGCAAATGCCTGAATGGACTGAGATCATCTGAAGGATAGTAGTCACTCAAGTTAGATGGCTGTTGATTGGCTGGCACTCAGGGACATGTTTATCAGTGTGAGCACCCTCCCACCCTTTTTTATGTGTTTTTTTTTGTTTTTTTTTTTTTTCGGTGCTCCAAGTGAGGCATGAACTGAACCCATTCTTGGTTGGCCAGAGCGAGGGGTTGTCACTGATTGGTGGGCTTCCAAAAGTGAGTTTACTAAGGCAAGTTGCTGATTGATTGAACACGTTTATAATTAGTTATGCTCTGTTTTCATGGCTACAGAATAACTGATTTTTTTCCTAGGAGTGTGAGCCACGTAGGATGGGAATACATGTAGAATTCAGAACAGAGATTGGTCATCAGATTGTGAACTGACCTTTTTCAGGGAAATCTTTCAAAAAATGAGGAGAAAGTAAGAATAGGTCCAACTTCAGGTAATAAGACTTTTGTAACACAGTAGATTAACAAACCCAGGACCTATTTCCTGCTGTTTTCCAAACAGCCTAAGTGTATAGACTAGTATCTCTATGTGAATATGAGGACTCTCATGCTCACTAATGTTCCTGAATAGCCTAGATCAAGAATTGGCAAACTTCCTCTATAAGCAGTCAGACAGTAAATATTTTAGGCTTTGAGGGCCACGGGCTCCATCTCTGTTGCAGCTGCTCAACTCTGCCATTGTAGGTGCCAAAGCAGACATACACTTACATAAACACGTGGGTGTGACTGAATTTGGCTCACAGGCTGTAGTGTACTGACCCTGGCCTAGAAAGTAATCTTTCAGGTGTACCAATTTCAAGATTGGAAAACCAAAATATCAGCTTCCTGACTGGTCCAAAGAGAGTGCATCACTATTAAATAGTTGCTGACTGACTGCCATCCTGTCAGGTGGGATACTGCTGATTCTGGTCCAAGCTGGTATATACTTAGTGAGAAAGAGCTGGGATGGGGCCATAGCTGGGGCACAGAGTAACTGAGTTTGGAGGAAAAAGCTTCCAACTCCCTGTTTCCAATGTGGCTTGGGGTGGTTCGTGTTGTTGCTACCATACCCACCTCCGCACCTCCCATGATGCATTCTGATCCCTGCTACATGGCTGACAGTACTGTCTCTGTAGGCCACTGCTTTTCTGAAAACCATTATTTCTACTCCAGCTGAAGAGATTTTGTCCTTTGAAGACTGATAGCTCTGTTAGCTAACACCATAAAGCCTGGCTTTGAAGCATTTTTCACTATTTTGGAGGCTAGAGACTAGCCTGGCTCTTTTAGC
>NW_012104321.1:2332354-2335394 GCF_000951045.1 Mandrillus leucophaeus
AAATAATAGTTGAAATAATTTGTATATACCTATTATAAATAACATAAATAATATATTAGAAATAATATAAGATGTATGTATACCTATGAGAAACAATGACAATGTAATTTTTGTGCTATGATCTGCTGACACCAAATGTGTGGAGTTCTTTCTCCACACCAACCAATTCTCCAATACCAGCTGGGTGTTCTAGAATTCAGTTCAATTCTGGCACTATCTAGAGTGAGTATCATATCTCACAAGCTAAGGGCTCAGTCCCACAAGACTGCTCCCACTTCAGATGTCAGTCCCACAAGACTCCTACAAAGCTTCCTGTACTTCTCAGCCGTAAATGGGATTCTTGTGAGTCTCTGCTTGTGTTTTATAATATTCTAGAATGGTTCACGTAACTCAGGAAAAGAGTTTACTTAAGTTAGTGGTTATAAAGGATACAGAAAGAGATGCATAGGGCAAGGACTGTAGGGTGGGGGTGCAGAGCATGCCAGACACGCCACTCTCCCAGCACCACCATGCGTTCACCAACCTGGGAAGTCTCCAAACCCCATTATTTCAGGGATTTTCTGGAGGTTTCAATATGCAGGCTTGGTTGATTAAATCACTGACCATTGGTGATTGACTGAATCTCCAGCCTCTTTTCCCTCCCCAGGTGTCAGGGGTGGGGCTGAAAGTTTCAATCCTCTAATCATGCCTTCAAGCTATCCTAAAGCCATCCTGTACCAGCCCCCATCCTGAAGCTATAGGGGCCCCCAGCCACTAGTCATCTCTTTAGCATACAAAATATACTCATCACTCCAGAGATTCCAGGGGTGTTGAAAGATCTTGTGTTAGGAACCATAGGCTAATACCAAATATTTTAACAAAAGATTCTCCTATCACACTGTCACTCAGAAAATTCTAAGTGTTTTAGGAACTCTGTGCCAGAAATCAATTGGGAGTTAAGACTTAATACATATTTCTTATTATATCACAATATCGCATGCTCTAACTTGTTCTGCCTTTACTGAATGTTTCTGAAATTTATCATGAAGAATTTATTGGGAAGAAAAGCAATAAAATTTTGAAAAATATGGATAAGAAAGGGCTATTTTTATCAGATATTTAAGTGATATTTAATGATACACTTATTCAAACATTATGATAGTGAGACTAGAAGAAAGAAAAACAGATAAAATGTATTAGCTTGAAAAAGACCCTGGTATGTGCATGTGTAGGCATTGTTTGTATATGAATTTCATATGTAGTTTCAATATCAGAAATAATTGGAAAATGGGAAATTTGCTCAACAAATTGGGCTCTATCATTTTGTTAGTATATTAGCCAAATATACTAACCACTATTCATATACACACAATAGCATATATGAGAGTTTTATCTTTTTCTCATGTAAGAGTCTAGTTTGGTCTAGGATTGCAAGGCAGCTGTACTTAATAAGGTATTCAAGGATCTAGATTCCTTCCGTTTAATTACTCTGTCATCCCCTAGGACATTGTCCTTCTTCTCAGTGATTGAAGCTAAGCTTCTAACCCACCTGCAGTTTGTGATAAAAGGGAAAGAGAAGAAATGTGGAGTTAAGGGGGTTTTCTGTTAAGCATGTGACACAAAAGTTGCAAATACTTACGCATTCACATTCTGCTAATGAGTACATGATTACGTGGCTGTATCTATCTACATGAAAGGTCAAGAAATTTAGTCTGTAACTGGACAACAATGGGCTCAGCCACAGCTAACAGGGAGAACAGGAAAGAAAAACAGATAAAATATATTAGAAGTATCAGAAAGATTGGGTTCTGAAGATTGTTAGCACATCTGGGTTATAGTAGTTATACGAAAAGTAAAAAAAAAATCAGCTTAGATCCTCATATTTTACTGTATTTCAAAATAAATTCCAAATAGATGTATAATCAAACCATGTAATAAGCATCCAAAAATATTAGTTTTTATTACCATTTTCCAGGTACTATACTAAGTGCTTTTTATGTATTGTATTATTTAATCCCTCCAGTGACCCTATGTTAAAAGAAAAGCTTTAAACATATTAAATTTGAGCTTAATCGAGCAAGAAAAAAGAAAAAAAAAACTGATTCATAGTGAAATAGCCCCCAGAATCTAAACAGATCGAAACTTCAGGGCTGCTGCATGGTCGATAAGGTTTGTGAACAGGAAAAGGAAAGTGGTTAAGTTAGTGGTTATAAAGTATATAGAAAGAGATGCATAGGGCAAGGACTGTAGGATGGGGGTGCAGAGCATGCCAGACACGCAGAAAATGGAAGTGAGGTACAGAAACAGCAGGATTGGTTACAGCTCAGCATTTTCCTTATTTTAACTTGTTTTGAACAGTTGACTGCCTTTGACTTGTTGAGGTATGACTGCTGGGATTGGCTGAGACCATTGTGCCTGTAGTACCTTATTTAACTACTCCATAACTTAACCCAGTAGAATGAGTTTCCCTATCACTGGAGATTTCCTCAGGGGTATCCCATAAAGGAAATACATTTTCTTTTTTTTTCTTTTCTTTCTTTTTTTTTTGAGACGGAGTCTCCCTCTGTTGCCCAGGTTGGAGTGCAGTGATGTGATCTTGGCTCACTGCAATCCTCCTCCTCCTGGGTTCAAGAGATTCTCCCACCTTAGCCTCCTGAGTAGCTGGGATTACAGTCATGTGCCACCATGCCCGGCTAATTTTTGCTTTTTTAGTAGAGACGGTGTTTCACGATGTTGGTCAGGCTCTCCAACTCCTGACCTCGTGATCCACCCGCCTCGGCCTCCCAAAGTGCTGGGATTACAGGCATGAGCCACTGCACCTGGCCAGGAAATACATTTTCTAATAATTTCTTTGCTATTGTGACAGCAGCAGCTTTTCTACTTGGGAAAGCCTCTACCTAATTAGAAAACATACAGACTATTTTTTTTTGTTGTTTTAGGTTTTATTTATTTATTTATTTATTTTTCTTTTTTTTTTTTTATTATACTTTAAGTTCTAGGGTACATGTGCACAACATGCAGGTTTGTTACATATGTATACATGTGCCATGTTGGTGTGCTG
>NW_012104322.1:0-268 GCF_000951045.1 Mandrillus leucophaeus
GAGACTCTGTCTCAAAAAAAAAAAAAAAAAAAAAGGGTGGGGGGGACACTTGTTTTCCAGAATTAATAACGGGTTACAGCATTTGCACAGTATCATTGGGTTTATAAATCTCAGGTTTTGGCCAGGCATGGTGGCTCTCCCCTGTAATCCTGGCACTTTGGGAGGCTGAGGTGGGCGGATCACTTGAGCTCAGGAGTTGAAGAACAGCCTGAGCAACATGGTAAAACCCTGTCTCTACAAAAGAAAAAAAAAGTACAAAAATTATCCA
>NW_012104322.1:2100-4509 GCF_000951045.1 Mandrillus leucophaeus
GAGGACACGGAGGCAGGAGAGGGCAGAGGGGTTGGGAGAAAGCAGA
Organism: Mandrillus leucophaeus; assembly: GCF_000951045.1. NCBI lineage: Eukaryota > Metazoa > Chordata > Mammalia > Primates > Cercopithecidae > Mandrillus > Mandrillus leucophaeus. The sequence continues at coordinate 2,147 of NW_012104322.1, forward strand.
GGTAGGCAGAGGGCAGGAGGCCAGGCTCCGCGGGAGTGTGGAAGGAGTTGCAGGCTGCAGAGGAAGTCGAGGTGGAAGCAGACCTTAGGGGAGCAAGTCCGCAGGCAGAGCGGGGAGGTGACGATTGGGATGTGGGAGGAAGGAGCAGGTGGGGAGAGCCTGTGCAGGAGACACTCACCGGGATCTGAGAGGTGCAGGTGGAGAGTCCTGGGACCTCCAAGTCCCCAGGGTGCCAGCCGCTCGTATGGCGATGGGCATGTCCTTCTCTGCCGTCTTGTAGAACTGCTGTGGCTCTCATCACACCCTGCCAAACCACAAGCTCCTCAAGGAGGCGTCCCTCAAGGAGGAGCCCTTTGTTCTGCTCCCCTCCCCAGCTCCACCTTGGAGGCTGGCCCAGAGCAGGCATTCAGTAAGTACCGGCTGGATGAGCAGTCGGTAGATGCAGGCGCTCATTACTTCTCAGAGCACCGACAGCACAGTGTGTGTTTGCGTTTCCAGTCTCCTGACGTGATAAAGGGCCTTGCTGGGGGGTTTGAGAGCCGTACGCTGGTTGATAAATGACTTTGACATCATGCCATTAGCACCACCAGGCAGCATCTATGGAATCACTTTAAAACATTCCCACTTGAATAACGACTTTCGCATCTGGGTGACTGGGCCGTCCTTCCTGGAACCTGGGCTGACCCTGCGTCTGTGTCTCCTGCAGTCATGGAGGTTGCATCCGGCGAGTACGGCGATCAGAACAGTCGCCTGGTGAGAGCGGTTCGGGAGGGCATGTGTGACTCCGACCACAAGAGAGACCTCGGGGGTGATGCCGAGGTGAACCCTTTTCTTTGGCACCGGCCCTCTGAAGAGGTAAAGCAGACAAAACGATTAAAGGGGTTGAGAAAGGTAATGCAAATCCTGAAGCCCCCTGGAGAAGGCTGCATGTGGCACTGTGCACCGCTGCATGAGCGCTCTTTCCGAGCAAGAAGGAGCGGCGGCTCTGACTGGCTTTCACCCGTTCCCCTCTTGCGTGTGTCCTCAGGACTCCTCGTCCATGGAAGGCTGCCACAGCTTCTCTGCCAGCTGCCTCACGCAGTTCTGCATCCTCTTCAAGAGGACCTTCCTCAGCATCATGAGGGACTCGGTAAGGCTGCCCCACATCTTCTCCCGTGGCTAGGGAAGTCGTGTGTCATTTTCTCATAGACTCATCCTGACGGAATATGTTTGTTCATTCTCACATTGCTGTGAAGAAATGTCTGAGGCCAGGTGTACTGGCTCACGCCTATAACCCCAGCACTTTGGGAGGCCAAGGCAGGCGGATCACTTGGGGCCAGGAGTTCAGACCAGCCTGGCCAATGTGGGGAAACCCCATCTCTACTAAAAATACAAAAATTAGCCAGGCCTGGTAGTGCATGCCTGTAATCCCTGCTACTCAGGAGGCTGAGGCAGAAGAACTGCTTGAACCCAGGGAGCAGAGGTTGCAGTGTACCAAGATCGCGCCACTGCACTCCAGCCTGGGTGACAGAGCCAGACTCCCATCTGAAAGGAAGGGAGGGAGGGAGGGAAGGAGGGAGGAAGGGAGGAAGGCAGGCAGGCAGGAAGGGAGGAAGGCAGGCAGGTCTGAGTCTGGGGAATTTATAAAGAAAAGAGATTTAATTGGCTCATTGTTCTGCAGGCTGTATAGGAAGCATAGCCCGGGAGGCCTCAGGAAACTTTCAATCATGGTGGAAGGCAGAGGGGGGCCGGCATTCCCCTGGGAAGGGGAATGGAGCGCTACACACTTTTAAACATCCAGATCTCACAATAAGTCACCCACTGTCACAAGCACAGAACCAAAGAAGTCCACCCCCGTGATCCAATCAGGCCCCATCTCCAACATTGGGGATTACAATTTGACATGAGATTTGGGTGGGGACACAGACCCAAACCATACCACCAAACTTTCAAATTACTTTTCTTCCATTTGCAATAGTCAGCGTTCACTGTAATGCTGCAGTAACAAACACTCCCATAATGTACGTGTCTCCCTCCACTGATATTTGTGTCCTGCTTGTGTTAGGGGTGGCAGCAGTGGGTTGTGTCATGGCTCCGTCCCATAAGTCTTCTCATCCTGGGACAGCTCCTATCTGGACATGCCTTTCTGCAACATGTCAAAGGAAAAGTGCAAGAGAGAAACCAAATGGCAGCCCTTAAAACTTCCAGTTGGAGGTGGCAAATTGTCACTTGCACTCACATGCCATTGGCCTAAACAAGTCACATGGCCGAGCCTGAAACCAGGGCTGTAGGCAAGTCCATTTCTCCTTCAGGAAAGCACTGTGAATTATGAGGATTGGGGTGGGGGGCTGGACAATTCCTTATAGGGAAGGAGGTGATGAATA
>NW_012104323.1:0-855 GCF_000951045.1 Mandrillus leucophaeus
CTACAGGTGTGCGCCACCACAACCAGATAATTTTTGTATTTTTAGTAGAGACAGGGTTTTGCCATGTTGGCCAGGCTGGTCTGAAACTCCTGATCTCAAGGGATCCGCCTGCTGCGGCCTCCAAAGTGCTGGGATCACAGGTGTGAGCCACTGTGCCCGACCCTGAAAGCTTTCTAATTCTGGGTAGACCCAGAATTTTCATTTTAGAGAGTCAAACATATGGAGTTTCCCAAACATTTGTTGTCAGTTATTTTTTTAAATAGTAAGATCTAGTTATGTGAATTAGTCAATAAGCATTTGCTGACTGCCTACTATGGGCCTGACTCTTACTAGGTCTTGGGGATTTAAAGATGAATAAAGTGTAGTCGCTTACTTTGGGGAGCGTATACTCAAGTGCCAGAGAAAGACATATAAGCAATGATTATGAAGCGAATTTTTCAAGAATACCAAATGCTTTGTAAAGTGTGGGAATCAGGGAAGGCTTCATAAGGAGAAATAATTTGAGCAGTGTTTTGCAGGCAATGAGGGATGAAGGTAGGCTGAGGCAGGGAAGAATGGGAAGAGGAGTGAAAAGTGTCCTGCATTTGGGCTGAGGGAACAACATTCTAATTCACATAATTAAAAATAAACAGTTTATCTGGGGACCAGGAAGTTTCTGGCATTGGTTATTATAAGATGTTGGTTCAATCAATTGAGGTAGATCCTGGGTAGAGGCCATGGGAGTTTTGAGAGCATGGGATCTGGGGATGAAAAGAGTCTTAAGGGAGGGAGACAGGTTGGGAGGCAATTGCAGTGGTCAAGAATAGAAATGATGAGGTCGAATGAGCTAGCATCCTCATTCTCTACTCAGTATAT
>NW_012104323.1:3445-3786 GCF_000951045.1 Mandrillus leucophaeus
ATAGATTAAAATACTCTGTATTTCTGGGGAAGACACAGCTCTGTAGATGTTAGTAAAACATGAGACTGTTAGAAAAACAGATAGTCAAGCTACTACCGTTACTGCTGGAAGTATTTAGATTTTTCATTATGTTATAAACATCTAGGGTAGCTCCACAAATTATAACAGAACTCTTATGGAGTCGCAGTTAAGAGTATCCAAGAAAGTGTATTGTCAGAATAAGCCTTGGAAACCCAGAGAGCATCAATTAGAAAAGGAAAGAAAACTTTGCCAAAATTCAAGGTTGGGAATTTCTAGTTAGAGGAATGCTGAATGGTTCTATAGAGAGTGGAAAAAATGCT
>NW_012104324.1:0-704 GCF_000951045.1 Mandrillus leucophaeus
AGACCAGCCTGACCAACATGGAGAAACCCTGTCTCTACTAAAAATACAAAATTAGCTAGACATGGTGGCGCATGCCTGTAATCCCAGCTACTCGGGAGGCTGAGGCGGGAGAATCGCTTGAACGTGGGAGAATCGCTTGAACCCAGGAGGCGGAGGTTGCTGTGAGCCAAGATCATGCCATTGCACTCCAGCCTGGGCAACAAGAGCGAAACTCCATCTCAAAAAAAAAAAAAAAAAAAAAAAGGTCAGACATTAAACTTTAGGAAAGTGTCTAAAGTTGCTTTAATAATTTTTAAAAGGTAATTTAAACTTGACTAACCAGGAGTGATATTTAGAAAGAGTTATGTTTTATAGAGGAAAATTCTAATATATTTGGATCACCTTTTATAAGAATATCATTTAAAAATGTCTAGGCATCACAATATAGTGAGACTATATTATGTGTTTCTAAATATTAGCTTGTAAGAATTTCAGACCTTTTAGAGAATAACAAATGTGTTTTTCGTAAGTTTGATTATTTTTTTCTTTTCTTTTAGAGTTCAGCAGTGCCTAAGACCTGGGTCTCAACAGACCACCTCTCCATTGTGTGGTAAGTTAATACTTGTATAACTTATTTTGATGATTTGTGATGGTCCTCTTTCTCCTCAATATAGTAATTTAATTGACTTGTTAACTTTTTTTTTTTTTTTTTTTTTTTTTTGAGA
>NW_012104324.1:3114-3636 GCF_000951045.1 Mandrillus leucophaeus
ATGAAGATGAAAAGTGAGAGAACCTTAAATCTTGCCCCAGTTGTTTCCCCTGTTTAAAGTTTGACATATATCTTTTTTTTTTTTTTTTTTTTTTTTTTAAGATGGAGTCTCACTCTGTCGCACAGGCTGGAGTGCAGTGGCATGATCTCGGCTCACTGTAGCCTCTGCCTCCCAGGTTCAAGTGATCCCCCCACCTCAGCCTCCAGAGGAGCTGGGACTGAGTATGTGCACCACCAGTGTTTTTAATAGAGATGGGATTTCACCATGTTGGCCAGGCTGTTTTCAAACTCCTGACCTCAGGTGATCCACCTATCTTGGCTTCCCAAAGTGCTGGGATTACAGGCGTGAACTACTATACCCGGCCTTCTTTCATTTTTGTTTTTGTTTTTTTTTTGAGACGGAGTCTCGCTGTGTCGCCTAGTCTGGTGTGCAGTGGCCGGATCTCAGCTCACTGCAAGCTCCGCCTCCCGGGTTTACGCCATTCTCCTGCCTCAGCCTCCAGAGTAGCTGGGACTGCAGGCG
>NW_012104325.1:0-310 GCF_000951045.1 Mandrillus leucophaeus
CTCCTTGTTATAAAATTTATCTAAACCTTTTCTTCTTAGGCTTTTCTTCCCCTTTGAACTGTGGCTCCTGAGATGTCTTTACAGAGACTTTGATGAGAAAGTCCCCTTCACTCTTCTCCTTCAATTCTTCCCTTTATTTATTAGTTGAATGTTAGAATACCATTGTCTTAGTGAGCTTGAGCTGCGATAACAAAACACCATAGACTGGTGGTTTAAACAACAGATATTTGCTTTCCACCATTCTGGAGCTGGGGAAGTCCAAGAGCAAGGGACCAGCATGGTTGGGTTCTGGTGAGGGCTCTCTTCCTGG
>NW_012104325.1:3550-5141 GCF_000951045.1 Mandrillus leucophaeus
TTTTTTTTTTTTTTTTTTTTTGACACAGAGTCTCTTCACATTGCCCAGGCTGGTCTCAAACTCCTGGGCTCAAACAGTCTTCTCACTTCATCCTCCCAAAGTGTTGAGATTACAGGCATGAGCCACCATGCCTGGCCCAGTGTCCTTACTGCCTAGAATACCTCCCTCTACATTCTGCCCATCTGAGTCCTATGCAATTATCAAGTCTCATCATCTTTTTTTTTTTTTTTAAGAGTCAGGTTCTTGCTTTATCACATAGGCTGGAAGAGAGTGGCCTGTTCATAGCTCACTGCAGCCTCACACTCCTAGGCTCCAGTGATCCTCCGGACTCCAACCCATTAACTCTTCCCTCATTGCTCCAGCCACACTGGTCTTCATTTCCTCTAATTGACTATAAAATCTACATTCTATGCCATTGATTTTGATCCAGTGGATCCACAACTACGGTCTGATTCTTGCCTAACGTACTATTTCATATGTCTTTGTATTCCAATTGGAAAGGTATGGCAAATAGGTTTCATCTCACAGGTCAGTCCTCAGTTAACCCAGGATGTTCTTATCTTGAGCTCATTAACTTAATTACATCTGCAAAGATCCTTTTTCCAAATAAGGTTGTATTCACTGGTACCAAGGGTTAGAATTGAGACATATCGTTTGGGGGCCACCATTCAATGCACTGTACCAGGGAATATATGTTTTAGGCTTTATTTATTTCTTTATTTTAATTTTTATTGTTTTAGACAGGGTCTTGTTCTGATGCCCATGCTGGAGCACACTGGCATGATCTTGGCTCACTGCAGCCTTGACCTCCTGTGCTCAAGCGATCCTCCCACCTCAGCCTCCCAAGTGGCTGGGACTACAGGCACACCACCAGGCCAGGCTAATTTTCTTTCTTTCTGTCTTTTTTATAGAGAAAAAAGAGTCTGGTCATGTTGTCCAGGCTGGTTTATTTCTTTTTTAAAATATGAAATATGTTGTCACTTAATGTCAATATTACTAAACATAAATAAGGAAAAGCAAAAGCATATTGTTAAAAGATTGATTTATGTATTCCATATAAAACCAAGACATCCTGGTGGTAACACATGGGACACATCCCCTCCACTATTTATTTGAAGATGAGGATGCTCCTTTGCTTTGAGATTTATGGCCACAAAAGTGGCCTGATGTTTTGTGAGGATCTTGTGGATTTTCCTTTTATCCATTCTGAGGAGGAAAAAGGGTGAACATTTACGGGGTAACCCAACTCACCCCCAAAACTTTCATGTCAGAAGGAACACTTTTTAAAATCAACATTAGTAACAGAGACTATACTTCTAATTTTTCAGTAAAAACTATTTTATTGAAAAACAGTCCTCGCTGGTCCGAGGTAATAACTTATCTCAGTTGACTGTTCACAACAAGTTACAGATCAAACAGCTTCTAATACCCTGCTCCCCCTTCTCACTACTGCACTGACTGGTCTTCAAAAGATAAATAAATAAAATAGAGGTGTGCTAGCTCACTCCTGTAGTCAGTCCCAGCTACTTGGGAGGATCACTTGAGTCCAGGAGTTTGAGACCAGCCTGGGCAACACAGTGAGACCCCATCT
>NW_012104326.1:0-643 GCF_000951045.1 Mandrillus leucophaeus
CTGGCCAGGCACAGTGGTTCACACCTGTAATCCCAGCACTTTGGGAGGCCGAGGTAGCCAGATCACTTGAGCTCAGGAGTTCGAGACCAGCCTGGGCAACACAGTGAGACCTCATCTTTACAATAATAATAATAATAGTTAGCCAGGCATAGTGGCACAAGTCTGTAGTCCCAGCTACTCACTGGAGACTGAGGAAAAGGACTGTCTCTTATACACATCTAGATGTGTATAAGAGACAGCATAGTAAGAACCCTGTCTCTCCAAAACGTTAAATAGTTAGCCAGGCATAGTGGTATATGCCTGCAGTCCCAGCTATTTAGGAGGCTGAGGTGGGAGGATCACTTGAGCCTGGGAAGTTGAGGCTGCAGTGAGCCATGGTCATGCCACTGCATTCCAAATAAAATGACAGAGTAAGACTCCCTTTAAAAAAACAAAAAACAAAAAAACTGCACTGGGCATGTTTTCAGCCATATATTTCAACAGATCTCTCTCGTTCTCTTTCTCTCTCTCGATGTATATATATATTCTATACAATTATATATATAACCTATATAATTATATATATAAATTATATAATTTAATACCTACAATTTTTAAGTAAGGAAAACTATTACTTTAAGAAAATGATAAAGCAGTGAAGTCC
>NW_012104326.1:4698-6057 GCF_000951045.1 Mandrillus leucophaeus
TTGGCCAGACTGGTCTCAAACTCCTGACCTCGTGATCCACCCACCTCACCCTCCCAAAGTGCTGGGGTTATAGACATGAGCCATCACGTCCAGCTTAATTTTTGTACTTTTAGTGGAGATGGGGTTTCACCATGTTGGCCACGCTGGTCTCGAACTCCTGACCTCAAGCAATCCACCCGCCTCGGCCTCTCAAAACGCTGGGATTACAGGCATGAGCCACCCCACCTGGCCTCCTCTCTTCTTTTTATCAGAATGCCAGTTACATTGGATTAGGAATCACCCTGATCCATTGTGACCTCATTTTAACTTGATTACATATTTTCCAAATAAGGTCACATTCATGGTACCAGAAATGAGAACTTCAACGTTATCTTTCTGAGGGATACAACTCAACCCTGAACACCTGCTTAGACAGGAAACGCACAGAGCGCCTCGAGACATCCAGCCACAGGACTGTGGGAATAAGCCTCCATTTCTGAACAGATTATCTGAAAACATTCACGGCTGTCTCTGAAGTGCCGAGGGTGAGCGTTGCCATCAATCTCCCATGGCCACATGGCAGCCAGAAACGGAGCTTCCCCACAAACCACCTCACCTCAGCACCAGGGTAAACAAATGGCACAAACTGTGCACACCACACATTTCACACAGAGGGAAAAAAGATCAGTTGGGATCACATTTCGTAAGACTCAACCACTGCTAACAAAATAACCATCTGGCAATAAACCACACTGGCAGAGATGGAAGGCTTATCCAGAGTGAGGCAGAAATGACACAGTGACAGCTACAGAGGGGCAAAAGTAGAGGAGAAAGAGCCCAGAGGTACAACTTGTCTAGAGCAGGAAACTGACTGGGGACAAGGGAATAATAAGGAAGATTACAAGTATTCTTCATAGCCCCCTGACTTCATTGGGAGTTGTGGATAATTTATAAAGACACAAATTTGTTTCCTCAGTCTGGAAGCTGGGAAGTCCAAGATGGAAGGGCTGGCATCTGGTAAGGGCCTTTTTGCTCCATTATCCCATGGCGGGAAGCGGAAGGGCAAAGAGGGGAGTGGGAGAGACAGAAAGGGGGCCAAACTCATCCTTTTATAAGGAACGCACTCCCACAATCATGGCACTTACAGATCCATGAAAGTGGTGTCCCCATGACCTGAACACCTTCTATTAGACCCTAACTCCCAACACCTCCACACTGGGGATCAACGTTCTTTCTTTTCTTTTTTTTTCTTTTTGAGATGGAGTTTTGCTCTTGTTGCCCAGGCTGGGGTGCAACTCACTGAAACCTCTGCCTCCCGAGTTCAAGTGATTATCCTGCCTCGACCTCCCTGGTAGCTGGGATTACAGGTGCACACCACCA
>NW_012104327.1:0-1533 GCF_000951045.1 Mandrillus leucophaeus
GGTGCAGCAAACCATCATGGCACATGTATATCTACGTAACAAACCTGCACATTCTGCACATGTATCCCAGAACTTAAAGTAAAATAAAAATAAATATATAAAATAAATTTTTTAAAATGGATCTTCACTTTAAAGAGCTCTTTTTAATCATGTATAATGTTTGGCTCATTTTTTCATTTAGATTTTAATTCTTCATGGCTAGATTCCACCCAAAGATGTTTCTTTCAAAACTAGGGGAAGAAGAAGAAGAAAAAAAAAAGAATCCTTTTGGTAACATTTGCATTTTGTGAAATTTGAAATGATACAGTATCCAAATCAACTTCTGATTTCATTTTGAGTTCGATCACTTCAAAGAGAAATTCATTTATAACACATCATATCTCTCTGGTCATTCACTGAATATTTACGATTACCAATCACTTTACTAGAAGGGAAATTGATGTAAGAAAATAACTGTGACAGGAAAAAAGGTATTAAAATAACTTTTCACAGCATCTTCCCTCCTGCTTCGTCCAACTTGCCCTGCTTCATCCCCCTTCAATTTCCAAAATGCAACACACAGTGAAAGGCCTTCTGTCTTAGCCAGCTCCATTCTTGAGTCTTAAAATCTGCCTTGCTTGAACTATCTAAGAAAAGCAAAACATCTCTCAAGGGAGATCAATAGAACAGCCAAGAAATCCAAGGCCACTTGGGGCTGAGTGAGAAGGTTAAGGAAGTTTTGACACAAAGGGAGACAGAAACTGAAGGCATTTGCCAGTCTGTGCTGAACAGGGCTGGGGGAAGAGACAAGAAAAGATTTTAAAGTTTTGTTCCTATTTATGAATTGGACACATTTAGCCTTTTTTAAGAGACCAAGTAAAGATTTAAAGTTATTGAGAATTCTATCTGGATTTTGAACATGAGTGTCTAAGGAACCAGCAGAGGCAAGAGAGTCATAAATTCAAATTCCACAAGCTAAATAAGATATAGGGAACCAAACAAAGACATTCACCTAAAATAACATAAGTGAAAATAATTAGCAATTAAATAATCTGATCTCCAAAATGTTCCAACTCATCTAAAATATTAACAGTCACTGATTTGACCAATGTTTCGTGAATACTGTGTTCTGAGAGCTGGAACGGGAGAGCAGAAGAAGAAAGGCAAGATCAAAAAGAGGCTGCACTATAACAGCTCACCATACTTGCTGGGCGCAGCAGCTCACGCCTGTAATCCCAGCACTTTGGGAGGCCAAGGCAGGAGGATCACCTGAGGTCAGGAGTTCAAGACCAGCCTGGTCAACATGGTGAAACCCCTATCTCTACTAAAAATTACAAAACTTAGCTGGGGTGTGGTGGCAGGCGCCTGTAATCCCAGCTACTCAGGAGGCTCAGGCAGGAATCGCTTGAATCCAGAAGGTGGAGACTGCACTAAGCTGAGATTGCGCCATTGCACTCCAGCCTGGGAGACAGAGCAAGACTCCATCAGAAGAGAAGAGAAAAGTGAGAAAAGAGAAGAGGGGAGAAAAGTGAGAAAAGAGAAGAGGGGAGGGGA
>NW_012104327.1:2978-3789 GCF_000951045.1 Mandrillus leucophaeus
TATCAAAACAAAGAAGTGGCATTGCTCTTTCATCAACAAACTTCCTTGAAGATTTAAATCCAAGGAAGAGGATGTAAACTTTTTTCTTTTCTTTTTTTTATCAGATGGAATCTCGTTCTGTCACCAGGCTGGAGTGCAGTGGTGCGATCTCAGCTCACTGCAACCTCCACCTCCTGGGTTCAAGTGAGTCTCCTGCCTCAGCCTCCCGAGTAGCTGGGACTACAGGCATGCGCCACCACACCCAGCTAATTTTTGTATTTTTAGCAGAGATGGGGTTTCACCATGTTTGCCAGGATGGTCTTGATCTCTTGACCTGGTAATCCACCCGGCCTCGGTCTCCCAAAGTGCTGGGATTACAGGCGTGAGCCACCGCGCCCGGCCAGAAGAGGTAAACTTTTAAACACGAGGTGAGAAAAATGATGTGGTGGGTCCCTATTTCACAGCAACATGTAATCAAATGCTGAGCTTGGTTCCCTGCCTAAAAGTCTCTTTGCATATATCAAGGTACGCTGTATCATTTGTGCCCAACAATTTCCTCCAAAAAATATCCCTTGTTCTTTACTGAAGAAGAACAGCTTTGCTGTTTAGAAAAGGGCATAAGGCCGAGAGCAGTGACTCATGCCTGTAATCCCAGCACTTTGGGAAGCTGAGGCGGGCAGATCACCTGAGGTCAGCAGTTCGAGACCAGCCTGGCCAAAATAGTGAAACTCCGTCTCTACTAAAAATACAAAAATTAGCCGGGCATGGTGGCAGGCACCTGTAATCCCAGCTACTCAGGAGGTTGAGGCAGGAGAATCACTTGAATCCAAGA
>NW_012104328.1:0-2325 GCF_000951045.1 Mandrillus leucophaeus
CAAACCTGCATTTAGTATTCCCTGTTATTACAACTTCACCCAGATTGTTTTTTTTTAAAGTCAGTTTCTCAGAGAAAATGTTAAATGGCACGTGAATGACTTCAAATAGAATCGGTCCTATGAGCAGGGAAAAGCATGCTCATTGATAGAGTATCTGAAGCAACATAGTTTTTATATTTCTGTCTTCCATTTGAATTTCATGCAGCGTTTAATTCATGAATTGCTACACTTGATTATGTTTTAATTTAAAGTATTAAATGACTTTCTGTACATTGTAACTGCAAGTTTCAGAATCTCCTAAGAAGCTTCATATATGGTCCATATAGACATTTCTCAGTATCTTCATTACTGCATTTTACACCAGAGACTTTTCTTTTTCTTTTTTCTTTTCTTTTTTGGAAACCAAGTCTTGCTCTGTCACCAGGCTGGAGTGTAGTGGTGTGATCTCAGCTCACTGCAACCTCTGCCTCCTTGGTTCAAGCAATTCCCCTGCCTCAGCCTCCCAAGTAGCTGGGATTACAGGCACGTGCCACCACGCCTGGCTAATTTTTTGTGTTTTAGTAGAGGTGAGGTTTCACCATGTTGGCCAGGATGGTCTCAATCTCCTAACCTCGTGATCTGCCCACCTCAGCTTCCCAAAGTGCTGGGATTACAGGCATCATAGACCAGATACTTTTTTATTGGAGGTGAGCTGGGGCTGTCCTGTGCATGTAACATGTTTGCAGCATCCCTGGTCTCTACCTTGTTAATGCCAACAAGAATCCTCAGTTGTGACAACTAAAAATGGCCAAATGTCTCCTGGAAAGCAAATGCCTCTCAAGGAAGAGCCACTGAATTATGTATCCCACAATTCAAAAGATTCATGTGGCCAATAATGGTCCTGTTTACAGTCCAAAGTGTAATATCATAGTGTATCAACAGGAACATAATGATGACTTATTATTCCTGAGGAACATAATATATGACTACTATTAATAATAGTAATTTGATGATTTGTGACTTTGTCTAAACTAACCTTCTAATTCCCTTTTTTCTTTTGGGAAGATTTGAAAAAGGATAGTTTTAGATAGTCATTTGGTTTCTCCGAACTTTTTGTTTTTTGGGAGTGTGAGAGAAAGTACATACAGCCTTGCTTTATGTCCCCCCACCTTATTAAAGTCCTAGCTAACTTTCATATTTTGGGAAACATTTGGTATGATTTCAAGGTCTTTCCTCAAGAATACTTCCTTTGACTGATTTTGAAAACACACATGTGCTTAATTAACTACTTTGTCTGCAAATAGCAGACTATAAAGAAGAATCAGAGAAGTTATGTTTTTTTTCCACAGCCAAAGGTTGTTTATGGCTTTAATCCTTACTGAGTTCTTCAGAGCTAAGGATTCTCGTGCCCGATTTGTAGAGGCAGTCTGTGAAATAGTTTTTCTTACTCTCTGTTCGGGGTGTTTTCCACAACATTACAATAAACTACTGCTCAAATAATTGACAGGGAACATTGCTAAACTCTGAAAGTGCTTTTGAAACCAGCAAAAATGATTACATTAAGTCCAGTGTTGTTTTAATATTTAATAAAACCAGCATTCACCTAGTTAGAGCTTTTATAGCTGTACTTGTCTCCCTTCTCCCATCACCTGCCTGTAATAAGCCCTGTAGAATCAGCCTCAGGAATAGCTTTGAAATCCTTTCCTCCTCCTCACCTGCCCTTCAACATTTGCATGGACACTCATTTTGTCTCCCCTCATTTATTGCAGTGGCCTCCAATTAGAGTCTGGCTTTCTCAAATCGTTCACCATTTTCATACCACAATTATGGTGTGTAAAACCGAAATCTGACTTTGTCTTTACCTAAAAACTTCCAATCATTTTCCATTGCTAACAAGACAAAAGTCAGATTTTATAAGATATATACATATGTGTCATCCCCCATAAAGCTCCCAAGCATCTTTCTACCCACAGGTCCTGCCAATTCCCACTATGCACTAATTCTTAAGCTCACAGGCTACTAACAAAAGAGCCCACCCTATTTTTTCTCATTTTTGGGTCCCCTTGGTTTGTGACACCCCCTGCTATGCTACCTAGAAATGATCTACTACTTCTGGCTGGGTGCAGTGGCTCACACGTGTAATCCCAGCACTCTGGGAGGCAGAGGCAGGCAGATTACCTGAGACCAGGAGTTCGAGACCAGCCTGGGTAACATGGTGAAACCGTCTCTACTGAAAATACAAAAATTAGTCAGGTGTGGTGGTGAGCACCTGTAGTCACAGCTACTTAGGAGGCTGGGGCAGGATAATTGCCTGACCCCAGGAGGCGGAGGTTGCAGTGAGCTGAC
>NW_012104328.1:3935-4361 GCF_000951045.1 Mandrillus leucophaeus
GGTTCATGCCATTCTTCTGCCTCAACCTCCCGAGTAGCTGGGACTGCAGGCGCCCACCAACACGCCCGGCTAATCTTTTGTATTTTTAGTAGAGATGGGATTTCACCGTGTTAGCCAAGATGTTCTCGATCTCCTGACCTCATGATCTGTCTGCTTCGGCCTCCCAAAGTGGTAGGATTACAGGCGTGAGCCACCGTGCCCGGCCTTAAATAGTATATTTCTTTATGGTATAGATAGCACCTTTCTATTTATCATAACATCTAATTCATTAGATGGTAGGTATCATTAACCACATATCTGAGTATCTTTTAAGCAAAGAATAGACAGTGGCCCTCATTTATGGTGGGGTATAAATAGGATATTGTCTCTGTAGCTGAACTTTTTTCATTTTATGCCACATAGTGGTAAAAAAATTTGTGTAATAGT
>NW_012104329.1:0-876 GCF_000951045.1 Mandrillus leucophaeus
TTCGAGACTAGCCTGGTCAAAATGGCGAAACACCATCTCTACTAAAAATACAAAAATTAGCCAGGCGTTGTGACGTAGGCCTGTAATCCCAGCTATTCAGATGGCTGAGACAGGAGAATTGCTTGAACCCGGGAGGTGGAGCTTGCAGTGAGCTGAGATTGTGCCACTGCACTCCAATCTGGGTGACAGAGAGAGACCCTGTCTTGGAAAAAAAAAAAAAAAATTAGTGGCAGGTGCCTATAATCCCAGCTGCTGGGGAGGTTGAGGCAGGAGAATTGCTGGAACCTGAGAGGTGGAGGTTGCAGCGAGTCGAGATCGTGCCACCATACTCCAGCCTGGGCAACAGAGAGAGACTCTGTCTCAAAAAATAAAATAAAATATGAAAAGAAAAAACCTTCCTCACAAAAGTGTCCGTTGAGAGGACTAAATAAGAGCATGTGCAGAAGAGAATGACAAGACTTTCTAGTCTTCAGGAATTTCCGCAGAGACCCGAGGCTGAGAACAAGGGATGAGCAGTGCCCACACCTCAAGAGAGGTGCCAGCACACCTTCAGGACTCGGCGAGAGAGAACGGGGCTATCCTACGTGGCCCCCGCCCGCTTGCATAGAAGTCATGCTCGGGGGAGGATTTATTGAAAGAGTTCCGCTCTTGACCAGGTGCGGTGGCTCACGCCTGTAATCCCAGCACTTTGGGAGGGTGAGATGGGCAGATCACTCAAGGACAGGAGTTCGAGACCAGACTGGGCAACATGGCGAAATCCCATCTCTACTGAAAATTAGCTGGGTGTGGTGGTGCACGCCTGTAGTCCCAGCTATTCAGGAGGTTGAGGCAAGAGGATTGCTCGAGCACAGGAGTTCAAGATCAGTCTGAGCAACA
>NW_012104329.1:2303-2963 GCF_000951045.1 Mandrillus leucophaeus
CAAGAAGGAAGCTGCCCTTTCTCCCTGGCTGGACGCTGGCTAAACGCGAAGCCTCCTATACCAGGACAGCCTGAGGGGCGTGCACAGAAGACGTCTTCAGGACACCCAGACGCATGTCATCTGGCATTCGGGGAGAATGGACCCTGGGGCCTGACTCCCCCCAGGGAAGTCTGCGGGTGTGGATGCCAGATGAAGTAGTCTGCAGTGTCGTGAGAGGGGAGAGGGCGGCAGTGGCGGAGGCCTCCCTTCCTGACCTCCTCCAGGGGTCAGATGGACACCGCGGAGGGAGACACGGTGCTCATGAGAGGGGGCCCCTTGCAGGATTGCCCACCCAGGCAAGACGGCCTGGCTGGAAAGGCAACCCTTGCATCAGGGAATTGGGCAAAGTAAAAACCAGGGCCAGAGACCCCAAAATGCCCACAGAAGCCCCCCACACCCCGCCTCTGGGCATCTGCCACATGGGGGGCACTGACAGAGGGCAAAAACAACTCCGGACACAGACAGTACTCGGCCTGTTCTCAGTCATCCTCCCTTGCCTGCTCATCTCTGGAGGGGACAGAATTGCGAGGGGAGGGGGGATGTCAGGGATGTGGGGTGGAAGATGGAGCAAGGAGAACAAAACCCGACTGTAGCCCCACCTCTTCCCAAGGCAATTTTCTG
>NW_012104330.1:0-272 GCF_000951045.1 Mandrillus leucophaeus
TAAACCATATCGAGAACATTCCTGATATTCCTATAGGGAATAATTGTGTGGCTCTGACCCCAAAAACACAGGCAACAAAAGGAAAAACAGCAAACAGAATTGCACCAAACTAAAAAGCGTCTGCACAGCACAGGAAGCAATCAATAGAGCAAAGAGGCAACATATACAATGGGAGAAAATATTTGAAAACTATCTATCTGATAAGGGGTCAATATTCAACATACATAAAGAACTCAGCAAACTATCGCAAGAACAGAAAACCAAACACCGCA
>NW_012104330.1:423-4075 GCF_000951045.1 Mandrillus leucophaeus
TTGTGCACATGTACCCTAGAACATAAAGTATAATAAAAAAAAAAAAAAGAAGAACTCAAGTAACTCGGCAGCAACAAAGCAGCCAGATGAAAAACTAGGCAAAGGACCTGAATAGATGTTTCTCCAAAAAGGCATCCAGATGGTGAACATGTATATTTTAAATACATTCAACACTAATAATCAGGGCAATACCAATCAAAACCACAATGAGATATCACCTCACATCTGTTAGAATGGCTTTTATCAAAAAGACGAAAGATAAATTTTGGCAAGGATGTGGAGAAAAGAGAACCCTGTGCATAGTTGGTGGGAATGTGAACGAGTATAGTCATTATAGAAAAACATACGGAGGTTCCTAAAAAAAAATTTATTATTTTAATGTTAGACAAAAGCATCTCATTTTTTATATTAGTTTTATCACATGAAAGATGTGTAAACTTTGTGTTGGCCTCAGAGCTTTGTTGCTAAATGAAGGTGAAAATGAGATGAGCCATGTAACCCCCCAGAAACAGCGTCTAACATAGAATAACTATGATGGTGAGGAGTAGGAGGAGGAGGAAAATATGAGTGCAAGTCTGTTATGGAATACCTGGTTAGAAAAGTGGCATCAATGGCGTTGCATTTCTTGAGAAATTAACTTCTCACGTTGTATTACCTAACATTAAGTACAATGAAGTATTGGACTTCAGGAGCCATTTATGGCACTTTGAAATCCATTTTTTGTTTTCTTTCCTTTTTAATAATTCTACTGTGGCATTTCTCTATTCATTAAGTGCATACATGTCTTTCTTATGTATATTTTAAAAAGCAATCTTGAATTTTGTTGTTTGAAAGATTGGAATTTCTAGTTTTATTTTTCACTTTGTGTTCATATTTGGCTGTATTACCATTTTTTTTTTTTCGTGAGACAGAGCCTCATTCTGTTGCCCAGGCTGAAGTGCAGTGGTGTGATCTCAGCTCACTGCAACCTCTGCCTCCTGGATTTAAGCAATTCTCCTCCCTAGGCCTCCTGGGTAGCTGGGACTACAGACCTGCACCACCATGCCTGGCTAATTTTTGTGTTTTTAGTAGAGATGGGATTTTACCATGTTGGCCAGGCTGGTCTTGAACTCCTGACCTCAAGTGATCCACCCACCTCAGGCTCCCAAAATGCTGGGATTACAGGCATGAGCCACTCACCTAGCCTTATTACTTTAAATGTAAATTTTTTAATGACTGTTGTTATTACTTAATTACTTTAAACACATTGTTTATTATGTGTGTACATGACCGCATATATATAAAGTTTGTGATAAAAGTTACTGCCCTTAAAGAGAGTTATACAATCTTAAGAGAAACCAGAGTATGTTTGTTTATTTTAAACACTTCTGCAGATTGAATTTTATTAGTAAGAATTCATTTCCCAATGCATATCTCAAAATTATTGAGGCATTCATTTTTGTATTTCAAAACACAGTATACTTTTATTATTTGTAATTTTCTCCTCTTCCCTTCTATATTATACTAAGACAATTTAATTGTTGGTTGCTTTATATATTTTCTTTTCTTTCCCTTTTTTCATAGAAAGTTTTATTTTCCAAAGTGTTTAGAGTTCAAGATACTAATTAGTTTTTATTTTAGCAGATGTTCCTTCATTTTTTCCTTCCCTTTTACTCCATGTTAACATTGTTGCTCAGAAAATAAAAACAAATATAGTAGGATTGCTGTATTTGGGTCTATATGAATAATGAACTTGTGATGTACTTGATCTGTGAGACCATAGATAGTAACTCTAATGCAGAGTCAACTTAGTGAAAATTAGTGCTCTAGGCACTTTTCATACATTATTTTATTTAATCATTAAAGTGACATCATTATTCCCACTAAAAGAAAAGTCAGAATGTGAGTAATCTTACTAAGGTTAAATAGTATTCCCAGCAACAAATAGTTAAGAGAATGGTTGGAGTTTCTAACCTGTACCTGTCCCATTCCAAAGATTGTCCCCTCCCCTCAACTCACCTCGACAATCCATTCTTTCCTTTCAACTGTGTGTTTACTCATTTCATTGATTTTCTAACTTCCTTAAACATTTAATGTCCTCGTTATAGGACTCATAATTATCCATGCTTATGTAACTTTTAATTAATGCTTATTAACTTCCTTCCCCATAAATGATTTAAATGTGTCCATAATACTGAAAAGTATCATCTTTAAATTAAAATATTTTAACTCCCACATTTATTTGCCACTTTTTCACTCCACGCCTAATTTTTAACTTGTTACACTTGAGAATAGTTTGAAATTGGTGCATTCTTATTTTAGTGTCATTTTCTTTCTAAATAAAATGGAAAAATATATATTAGACTTCCCCGGCTTTGCAATCAGCCCATTTTCTCCACAGTCTTGATTTCTTTTCCATTTCGTCTGTAGGATAAATTCTGCTGTTCTGAAAGTTCACAAAACCTTCCCTGCCAGGATTTGAATGATAGCCCTTCGGCTCATCCCACTAAACTTTCCTGCACAGTGGCTCATGCACCAGAAGCCCACAGAAGGTGAGCTCCTTCCCCTTGCATGTGCTCCACTTTTTCTATGTTTTTTTCTTTCTTTTACTTTTTGTCCCTCCAGCCTTTTTGCCTTCCTGTGCCTGAGACAAAGATGATTTTCTTGTTGTCTTTCTACTTCCCCTCTTGTATTTCCATCTCTCCATTTCATATCAAACTTCCTTCCGTGTTTCCCCATCTTCTCTGTTCGTAGTTAACATTTTCACCTTCCCGATTTCATGGCATAAACAGTGAGCAATATTTTCTGAGTAATCTTAAAGAAGTTCCGTAACAACAATTTATTTTCGTTGTTTTTTTTCAAGTTCCACTGCCAGGGTGCTCTTCCTCTTATTAAGTGAGCCAGGCCATAGACACATGAATCCAAGTGGCAGTTGGTAAAATAGTGTGTAGCATAGTATTAAGTATAACTTTCTCTGATGGGTCCTGAGGTTGGGAACATTTCTCCAGTCAACTAGGCACACTCTCAATGCAGAGACAAGCTCTCATTCACTTTCATGTTCAAGCCTCTGGACATATTTGTTGAGTGAACAATGCACTCAGGTGGATAAAAACAACAAAATCAAATCCGAGGTTTTCCTCACAAATAACCAACTATAAAGCTATAGACAAACAAATGCTTGTCATTTTACCATTAACACCAGTATTTTCTTGGGGGAGTGGAGAGAGAGTCTACTCTGCCTTAGGATAAAATGTGCTTATTTCACTATAATTCCATTGAATCATATGGCATGACTTTATTTTAGATAATTATACAATCCAATGTATCTGGATATATAAAGTATCATATGAAATATTTACTAATATTTTTAAGTAAATGTAAATTTTCATGTCAATATTTAATTTGGATAAGCTTCTAGCCATTATTCATCATGGTTTTTTTATGCATACTTTTATAAATCTGTGATTAGTAAAAATTCACCAACATAAGAAGATTATGGTATGTTGCAAATATTGTAAAGCTGGAAATGGCAGAAAAAGTAAAAATGAAATTATAAACTGAGATTTTGTTCTTAAGACAATGTGCTGTAAAGAGGAAAGTAGCAATAAAATAATAAAAATACAAAATATTTTTGTTTTATAAGTTTATTTTGGTAATTACAATTTGTAATATA
>NW_012104331.1:0-1358 GCF_000951045.1 Mandrillus leucophaeus
TCTCCAGGAGTTCATTTATTTTCTCTAAAATTTTCAGTTGTTAGTATACAGTTATCCATGATTGTCTTGTGGTCTTCTGTATTTCTCTAGTGACATTTGTAATATCTTCTTTTTTTCTGATTTTATTTATTTGGGTCTCCTCTTTTTTATCTTGGTTACTTGGCCTACTGGTTTATCAGTCTTGTTTATATTTTCAAAAGTTCAACTTTTTTTTATCCTTTGTATTATTTTTTAAAGTCTCTATTTTGTCCAGTTCTGCTCTGAACTTTGTGATTTCTTCTACCAGTTTTGGGTTTGATTTGCCCTTGTTTTTTTTTCATTCTTGAGGTGCATTGTTAGATTGTTTATTTAAAATCTTTCTTTTGTTTGAGGTAGTTGTTTATCACTATAAATTTGCCTTTTAGCACTGCTTTTGCTGTATCCCCATAGGTTTTGGTATGCTGTATTTCCATTTTTATTTGTTTAAAAAAATGTTTGATTTACTCCTTAATTCCTTCCTTGACCCAATGGTCATTCAGGAGTCTGCTGTTTAATTTCCACATTTTTTACAGTTTCCAAAGTTCCTCTTGTTATTGATTTCTAGTTTTATTTCATTGTAGTAAGAGAAGATACTTGACATCATTTCAATGTTTAAAAATTCATTGAGACTTGTTTTGTTTTCTAACATATGGTCCATCCTAGAGAATGTTTCATGTGCTGATGAGAGGAATGTGCACTTTGTAGCTGTTGGATAAAATGTTATATAAATGTCTGTTAGGTTCCTTTGGTTTAATATACAATTTAAATCCAATGTTTATTTGTTAATTTCTATCTATATTAGCTGTCTAATGCTGAGAGTAGGGTGTTGGACTCCCCACTATTATCGTATTGGAGTTTATCTCTCCCTTTAGATATAATAATATTTGCTTTATATATCTGGGTGCTCCATTGTTGGGTGTATACATTTAGAATTGTTACTTTCTCTTGCTGAATTGATTCCTCTTTTCATTACGTAATGACATTCTTTGTCTGCTTTTGCTATTTTGAACTTAAAGTCTGTTTTATCTTATATAACTGTAGCTATTTGTGCTTGGTTTTGGTTTCCATTTGCATGGAATATCTTTTGATATCCCTTTACTTTCATTCTATATCTGTCTTTATAGGTGAGATGAGTTTCTTAAAGATAGAGTATAGTTGGGTTATATTTTAATCCACTTAGCCACTCTCTATATATATTTTTATTATTATTATTATACTTTGAGTTCTAGGGTACATGTGCATAACGTGCAGGTTTGTTACATATGTATACTTGTGCCATGTTGGTGTTCTGCAACCATCAACTCGTCAGCACCCATCAACTCGTCATTTACATCAGGTAT
>NW_012104331.1:1408-1928 GCF_000951045.1 Mandrillus leucophaeus
CAGTCTAATGGTAGCAAATTCCCTTAGCTTTTGCTTGTCTGGAATATACGTTTTTTTAATCTTTCATTTATGAAGGATAACTTTCTTGGTTATAGTATCCATAGCTGGAAGTTTCTTTTCTTTTTTTTTTTTTTCTTTCAGCACTTGTTAAATATATCGTCTCTGGCAGCAGCAGCTAGGTGCAGCAGACGCTTCAAGTGGGAAATGTCAATGTGGCTCCAGAGATGTGGATATGCAAGGGCTGTTGGGACCCTGTGCAGAATGCAGCCTGGTTGGGAATAGGGTCTCAATAAAGGACCCTTCTGTAGCTGCCTAGCACTCAAGGGTGTGTGAAACCCATGGGACCCACCATGAACTCTCCTCTAGAACTGTGCCTTTGGGCAGTCTCCAGGCAACTCTTTGGTAGCCTCAGGGGGATGGGGGCTGGTGGTCTGTGAGGGTCTAGAGGCATCCCAATGGCTAGGATGCAGAAGTCCATGATGAAAATGTGCATTAGTGGGAGTCACTCTCTTACCCTTTC
>NW_012104332.1:0-758 GCF_000951045.1 Mandrillus leucophaeus
TTTATTTTATTATTATTATTATTTTTTGAGATGGAGTCTTGCTCTGTCACCCAGGCTGGAGTGCAGTGGTGTGATCTTGGCTCACTGCAGCCTCTGCCTCCCGAGTTCAAGTGATTCTCCTGCCTCAGCCTCCTGAGTAGCTGGGACTGCAGGCGCCTGCTGCCACCATGCCTGGCTAATTTTTGTATTTTTAGTAGAGAGGGGATTTTACCATATTGGTCAGGCTGGTCTCAAACTCCTGACCATGCGATCCACCTGCCTCGGCTTCCCAAAGTACTGGGATCACTGCGCCTGGCCAGCTTGCTTTATTTTATTTAGTATTTTAGAAGACATTCTTCTATAGCTAATTTCTTCTCATGGCTGCGTTGTATGTATATACAGTAATTTAACCAGTCCCCCATTGATGAACTTGTAGATGTCTACTTCCTGATCTTGCAGCTTTCAGACACTGCTGATCCTCACTGGCATAGTGGAAATTGGGTAATTTGTTTTCTCTCTCCTTAGGCCTTCCCTTTCACTCTTTTCAATTTAGTGGGGTTCTATCAAGAACTTTCCTATATGCTCTTCAGAGCACTGGCATGTAGCTTTCTCAAGAGGGAAGAGTTGGCAGTAAACCTTGGTGTAGTTCTTTTGTCTGGTTCTATCTGTATTTTACTGTTAAAAACCCCCCAAAAACTCAAAGTATTTTTTTTTTTTTTGAGATGGAGTCTCGCTCTGTTGCCCAGGCTGGAGTGCAGTGGTGCAATCTTGGCTCACTG
>NW_012104332.1:808-25207 GCF_000951045.1 Mandrillus leucophaeus
TTTTTGAGATGGAGTCTCGCTCTGTTGCCCAGGCTGGAGTGCAGTGGTGCAATCTTGGCTCACTGGAACCTCCGCCTCCTGGGTTCAAGCCATTCTCCTGTCTCAGCCTCCTGAGTAGCTGGGATTACAGGTGCCTGCCACCCCGCCCGGTTAATTTTTGTATTTTTAGTAGAGATGGGGTTTCACCGTATTGGCCAGGCTGGTCTTGAACTCCTGACTTGAGGTGATGCACCCGCCTTGGCCTCCCAAAGTGCTGGGATTACAGGCATGAGCCGCCATGCCCAGCCTCTGTTACCGTATGGTATCCTGGAGGAGAGTGTTTGTTATGTAGTGTTAAAAGTAGCAGCCTGATTGTAGAGTTGAAAAATGAATGAGTTGGAGAAAATGGACATGGAGGATTTAAGCAGCTCTTTGCCACACACTTGACTATGAGAGGGCAGAGAATGAAGAGATGCAGATTTCGGGATTTTTCATTTTATTGGTGTTACATTTTTTGAAAGAAGTTAAAGTTGGATATCTGTGTTACATAATTTGTCCATCTCTTAATCCTCCTAGCCTCCACCAGGCAGTGTGAAGATGCCTAATGTACCCAATACACAACCAGCAATAATGAAACCAACAGAGGAACATCCAGCTTATACACAGATTGCAAAGGTTAGTTCATGTTAGTTGTATAAATTCGTATTGGCAGTTATAATATCAATAACATTTACTTTCAGAGCAAAATAGTTCTTTATATGGTTACATTTCTGTTGCTTAATTTTTAACTCACTTTCAAGTCTGAATTTGCTGTCTTGTCACCCTTCAAATATTCGTTCCTCTTTGTCAGCTTATACGATTTGTTTTATTCTATTATTAGGAAATATTGAATTTGTGTATCATCTTGGTGTATAAATTTTTATTGCTTTTGGTCTCACTTTTTAATGCATACTACCATTAAGGTAAAAATGATGGAATAATAGATATTATTGGGAGAGTGTTATAATGCTAAAGTAATAGTGTTAGGAGGTAGAAGATGGCAAAAATTTGAGAAGAAAGATTAATAAGATGCCTGATAACATGTAAGGGCAAATTGAGTTATAAAGAATTTCTTAATCACATCCTTTGACCTCATTCTCCTATAACATTTAAGATATTAGAAAATATTCTTGCATTGGTGGCCTTATATATCATTTAATCTGATTTATAGGAGCCAATTCAGTTGCCCTTTTTTCTATTGTTCATTTTCCTCATCTGTTCCCATTGCCTCTCTTCTTCATTCGTTTAGGCATAGAGGTCATCTTAATTTCATTTTCCAGATTACCTAAGGATTCTGGCTACTTTTACTAAGAGAAATTTTCCTGTCCTAATGGACCCAACATTCCCACTGAGGGTTTTCAGAACCCAAAGACCAAATGAACCAAATATCCCTGTAATATTTTCTGTAACTATGATCTTCAGTAAAATTCCTGTACTTTGGAAGTGTGTTTGAATTAGGTTTCTCTCATTGTAGGGAAGTAGGAGTTAGCATATAAATGTTAAAGTATTTTATACTTCTGACAGTCTGTTCACATATTGATATTTTTTATTTAGGAACATGCATTGGCCCAAGCTGAGCTTCTTAAGCGCCAGGAAGAACTGGAAAGAAAAGCCGCAGAATTAGATCGTCGGGAACGAGAAATGCAAAACCTCAGTCAACATGGTAGTATCCAAAGAAGTTTGAAATAAAAATAACTTTTAAACACTTCACATTATGTCTATACTAACTCCTAGGTTATTTAGCCTGTGGATAAAACCCTACCCTGTTTTCCTGTTCTAACAAGGAGATCAGACACAGCAGATTGCCTCTTTGATACTCTGTAGCCTTGTAATCTTGGCTGATTTGCGTAGTCTTTTGTTGATGGATTAGAACAGTGTTAGCCGCATCACACACAAAATGAATGTGAATATGATAATTTTTGCTTACTCTGAGGCCAGGAGCCGTTGATTCTGCAGTTAGGCCCTCCTTGATTCTATTGAATCTTTGTGAGTACATTTGCATTTACCCTACATTTGACTCCTACCTGATTTATTCAGGTCAATTTCAGATTATCTGCCCCAGTCCTTACAAGTATTTTGTCAAATCATGTTAGAAAAATTGGAAGCCTAAGGTATTCATATGATGCCAAAGAAATAAGTGGTGAATTGTTTGCAGTGAATTCTATTCGGTTTGTGCCTGCCAAAGCACCTCAAAGGAGTCGCTCAGGGAAAGCTAGCAGTCTCTGAGTAAGAAGAGATAAAAGAGCTAGATAAGTCACTGTTAGGATGTCTGGGATGAGCTAGATAAGTCATTGTTAGGATGTCTAGCTTTGATGCAATGCAAAACTAGAACAATAACAATATACAGAACTATTTCTTTTTATCTTAGAATGTGTAAGTCTAGGGGTTTGTGAGAACACATTTACCCTGAGTCATTTTCTTGCTTGCAGCATCAGAGGTAGCATCTATAGAAGGAGAAACTAAAAGTTGAACTGAGACCAATGTTTCTGAAGTACCTGTAACTAAAATCTATCTTATTTCTTCAGTACTGGCAAATACAAACTATTTCTATGAGAGATATGTTAGTAAAGACAGTAACAAAGAGTAGGGAATTAACAATTAGTCTGCAGTATGTTAGCACATTTTAGTACTTTTCTCTTCTTAACTCATACTTAAATCATCAGTACAATCCTGTGAGGGGTGGTACAGTTTTTATTCTCATTTTACAGATATGGAAACTAAGGCTTGGAGGGGAGAGTAAGTTGCCCAAGGTGACCTTGCCAGTAAGTGGCTAGCCACTTATGGTTCCAGAGCTTCTCTTCTTTACAAGTATTGAGTGCCGCTTCTCAAATAGTATGAGATTGGTATGATGAATGAACTATAGGAAATTTGTATAGTATGATAAATGGAACACAGGAGACTAATGGGGAGAATCAGAAATAGGTTATTGTTCTTTCTACTATAAAAATTACCCTGGTCTGGAAAAAGTATGTAAAATTGAATTTTTAAAAATTATGGAATATAACATCTAAAATTGAGAAATGGCCTTAGGTGCTGTTTTTACCCTCTATTTTCATGTTTTGACTTCTTTAATTTTTTACTTCCCCCACCATTTCTCAAGTCTTATTTTTAATCTGGTTTCTTTATATAGAGACATTTTTTTCCCTTTACAGTTTGAATTTGTTTTTCTCTGCGTTTTTAAAGGTTCTATAATTCCTTAGCTTCCTTATCATGACTGTTTCATGTTTTCTTAGTTGTAGGGTTTTCGTACATATGTCTTTTGGATATTATTTTTTCCCAGATTTTGAGTATTCTTAATTTGTTTCTTTGGTATTGTTTTAATCTTGGACTTAACAGAAAACTTGAAAAAATTAGAAGCTGGTCTCTGTCCACATGGGATAGGAATTATAACAGAATTATGTTTGAAGATTTAAGATGCTGAGGAAAAATTGAAGTTTAAAAACTGGATGGCCTTTTCATGCCAGCCAGACTCGGGACTGTGAAATAAATCTGTTTTAGGTCAGAAGCACTGGATATGTGCTTTCTTTTTATTTCTTGTTTTTTCTATACATAAATGGTTCCTGCT
Organism: Mandrillus leucophaeus; assembly: GCF_000951045.1. NCBI lineage: Eukaryota > Metazoa > Chordata > Mammalia > Primates > Cercopithecidae > Mandrillus > Mandrillus leucophaeus. The sequence goes on from NW_012104332.1 coordinate 4,392, forward strand.
GAATGTGATATGATATGACACTGGAAAATTATTTTACTATCTAATGTGCTCTAAGGTGATGATATTCTGAGAAAATTTTTTAAAAATCTAAAGCTTATCTTTCAAAGTTCTAGGAATACAGAGATATGGTACTACAGTTTTTCTAAACTTTTATTAAAATAATGGAGTTTTTCTTTATTGTGAAACAAAAAATAAGAATATCACATTTGTTATAATATAAATAACCTTTTCTTTTTTAAAAAAAATTCACAGGTAGAAAAAATAATTGGCCACCTCTTCCTAGCAATTTTCCTGTTGGACCTTGTTTCTATCAGGATTTTTCTGTAGACATTCCTGTAGAATTCCAAAAGACAGTAAAGCTTATGTACTACTTGTGGATGTGTGAGTATACAACAATTTATATCTTTGCTTAGAATTTATATTTTTATTGTCAAAATCCACTTTTTATTTCAAGGATAATATAGCAAACCAGTCTTCTTTTTCTGTAGATAAAGCTTAATAATCACGATTTCAGAGTGAAACATATCATATTTAGGTACTTCAGAATTGTACTATATGTGACAATGTAAGTCCTTGGCTGAGAAAAACCTGTATATTGAGAACTGGCATTCTTTTGAGGAAAATACAACTTCTCTGTCATGTGGGTAAAATTTTGTAAATTCTTTTTCCTTGAAAGATGTTATCTAGGCATGATTTGCTTGGAAAAAATAATGTATACTAATTTTATGCAGAGGAAGGTCATTTAAAAGAGTTCTGTTAAATATAGGTGTTACAGCTATTTTTAAAAAGGCATAAATTACATAAACTAATTGTTCTTTTTATAGCTTTGAGTACAGTTTACTTTTTGTTTTCATTTGCGATACTTTTATTATTGAAAGTGCTTAATTAATACGGGACATTTTGTTGAACAGAACATTAGAATATACATTTGGGGCTCTGATGCTCACATCACTTTGAGTATAATAACTCATGGAATACTAAAACAAAATGTCAAGCGGTTAACAGTTTTACTGTGTGTGCACAGACCTCCCACTTACTCTCAGTTTCATTTTTATTCCAAACAGTAGTCTCAGCCTCATTTTGATATCATGTCAGAAGGGGAGGTAGCTATTGAGGGTTCTCACATGCACAACATCTGGGTTAATGGATAATTTGTAGGGTACATTCCTGATGGAGGAAATTTACTTGTTTTTACTTTATGGTTAGTGAGACTACCGCCCCTCCTTTAATGGATGAGATAATTTTCCTCCAAATCTTTTAGGAGCATTCTTCATGTATGTCAAGTTGTTTTGGAATATGAGAAGTGATTCCTAATGGATAGTCTATTTTTAACTCTTCGTTTTTAGTATTTTTTGAAATATTCTTGATCTAATATCTTTTGCTGAATCCTCAGTGTCAGTAGTATATATTTTTAATATTAAATGATTCCATGTATATGTACATGCTGACCAACTCTTATTTAATCAGTATAATATATGCATTTATATTTTATATATGTTTATTTTTTAAAATGGGCAGAAATTGTCCTAGCATTTTATTTATTTATTTATTTATTTTGAGACAGTCTTGCTCTGTCACCTAGGCTGGAGTGCAATTGCGCCATCTTGGCTCACTGCAACCTCTGCCTCCTGGGTTCAGGTGATTCTCGTGCCTCAGCCTCCTGAGTAGCTGGAACTACAGGCACATGCCACCATGCCTGGCCAATTTTTGTGTTTTTAGTAGAGATGGGTGTCACCATGTTGCACAGGCTGGTCTCAAACTCCTGGCCTCAAGCAGTGCGCCCACCTTGGCCTCCCAAAATGCTGGGATTACGGGCATGAGCCACCATATCCAGCCAGCCTAGTATTTTACATGTATGTTCTTTGACCTAGTGAAAAAAATATAAATATATATTTTTTGAGATGGGGTCTTGCTGTGTTGTCCAGGCCGGACTTGAACTCCTGGCTCAAGGGATACTCCTACTCCAGTCTCCTGAGTAGCTAGAACTAGGAAAATATTTTTTGGTGGAGGAAATGGGTGTTGGAAGAAAATTATACAAGGAATTTAGTAAATAGAGATTAAATGGGAGAGATGGTTAATTTTAACTAAATGATTAATTATCAATGCCGATTGTTTCAGAATAGATATGTTTTGTCTTAGAAATATATCACCTTCTGAGTGTCACAGAAATAATGTAGTTGACTGCATTTTTCTCCAGCCTTGTTCAGTTGGCATGTCTGTCAACTGTATTCAAAGGGCTTATGATTCCAGTTAGGGTTCTGTTTTGAAGAAGCAGATTCCCTGAAACAAACTAAGATCTATTACCAGCTTAGTAATGTGCCTACATTTTATAGAATATTGCCTGTTTTAATAAATTATTTTTAGAACATATTAACCTCTTGATTTGGGGGTTGACTGATGCTTTCACACTGTAATAATAATTACAATGAGAGCTAATATTTATTGAGGATTTACTTTGTGTCAGGCACAGTGCTAATCACTTTATATATATTATCTTACTATATTAAATCCTAACCACACCTCGATGGAAGTACTGTATTATTTAGTTTTATAGATAGGAAAACTAAAGCTTAGAGAATTTGAGTAACTTGTTCAACATTACATAAATAAGGAAGGAGGTGTATAGCTTGACTGTAGAGCTCAGAGTCTAGATTTCCAGCTTCTGCCACTTACAAAGAACAAAGAACCAAAATGAAGAGGTAATTTACATTTTAAGCTGAATGTGAAGAAGATATGCTTTCAAAGCTACTTTATTTGAAGCAAATAATTTAAACTATAAATGAACTGAAGCAAATAGAAATATTGTGAAATGAATTTCAACCTCTTTGAGTGTACTCTTGAATTAAAAAGGAAAAAATAAAAACAAGCCATCTACATTAAAGACCATTTGGTGAAGATAATATACTGTTATAAAGCTATTTACGTTAGGCATCTATATTGTAATTCAGAACTTACCAAGAAGAATATTATAATGTTGCAAATTTAGATCAACTAATACCAGATTTGAGTGCTTAATGAAGCAAACTGAAATTTTATGTGAAGGAGAGTTGTTCAACTTGTAAATCACATAAACAAAATGGCCCAAAGATTTCTTTAGTGTTCTGCCTACTCTTGGAGTCTACCAGCATTGATTCATCACTCACTCAAATTGGATTGAAATTAGCAGTATAGAAACATATATTTTACATTTACCTTACCTTTCTATATGTTTTTTGAACTCTGCAAAAGTGGACAGATTGTTCAGTAATTAGCCTTGGACATTTTAGTCTTTATTGGGATATAAGTAAATGATTTATTGATCATGTTTCATAGAAAACATTTAGAAAAACATTTTTATTACACAAAATTAGATTGATATTTTCATCTATACTTGGAAGAATTTTCATGAACTTTAAAGCATAATTATACATATATTTTATCTTTCTTTCAGTGGATTAGGAAATAACCTAATTTGAAAATTAACATTTAGTTAGAATGTTCTTCAGGTCTAAAACTTTTTAAGGCAGCTGGATGCTATTTAATGCTGCCTAGTAATAATTTTCTATTTTATAATCTTTTCAATTCTGTTTTTAAGATCTTAACCACCCTTATTTTGAGGCCAAGGGTTTTGGGTAAATTTATTATGAGCAAACATTCCTGAGAGTTAAAAATTCTAATGGGAATAGAGTAATGAGTGAGAGTGTCTCTTTTGTGATAGAATTGAATGGAATTTTAAAGTTAGAAAAGCTGAAAAATTGAAGCTTACAGAGGTTAAATGATTGGCTTAATCTAAGAGCTTTTTTTTTTTTTTTTTTTTAAAGCTCTAGAGCTTGTTTACCTATCTGGTGGGTTAGGTAAGAGCAAATTTAGGTATCCCAGAATGTGTGTATATATCCTGTTTTATTAATTTATTTGATTTGTCAAGAAATCTTAAAGTTTGAGATTTAAAAAAACTAAATCCAATACATTTTCCCAATTGTTAATTTTAATTCAAGAGTTGGCGTATTTTTGTTGATTTGATAATTAACATTTAACATTCTTTTAACTTATGTAAGAATGTACTTACTATAATAAGTTCAGCCTGTGAATAAATTTTTAAAGAATCCTTTGAAACAGTTATTAATTACAGTGGGTCAAAGTAGTTCTTTATGATCATGGTATAATTAGATGTTACTCAGATTTTTTTGTTTTTGGTCTGTCAGGGAAAGTAATTATTAACAGCATATGATGAATTTGTCGACATCTATTTGTGTTAACCAAAAGAAAAGCCTGCCACAGTAACTAAAATGCATCATGTAGTGTGGGGGAATGAAGAGGGGACTTAATAAATTTAATCCTCTACCAAAACGCAAGTTTCTTTTCAGGATTTTACAAATAGACAGCTCTATGAAGATGAATGAATAATCGTTATGAATTGACTATACAGTCACTAGAAATTGCTACTGTATTAGTATTTTTAGTCCAGTTTTTAGTCTGCAGCTCCATTCTGTAAAGATACAGTTTTTCCTCCTAAGTCCTGCGTCTTTTCCTGGCAGGCACTGCGTTTTTTCTTGGGCTTCAGATCAAGAGACATCATATGTTTCCTTTTCGGGAAGAAGCCCTTAAGGTAGTGTGCCTCTGGTTTAGCTACGTCATTGTGAGGAGGCGAGGGCCAACAGAATTTTTGCCAAACATTACATGTATTAAGACTTGCTTTCCTGTGTATACTCTGTTTTCAAATCAAATACATAAGATACAGCAGTGTTTTGAAAAATATAAATGGAAACATGGGGTAGAAGAGATTTGCTCATAGGAAGTATTTTTTTATTTACAGTTTTTTGTTGGATGAATTCATAAATTGAATGTAAACATTTCTTTTTCTATTTTGTTTTCTGATTCCACAGTCCATGCAGTAACACTGTTTCTAAATATCTTCGGATGCTTGGCTTGGTTTTGTGTTGATTCTGCAAGAGCGGTTGATTTTGGATTGAGTATCCTGTGGTTCTTGCTTTTTACTCCTTGTTCATTCGTCTGTTGGTACAGACCACTTTATGGAGCTTTCAGGTAAAATGTGTGTACTTTAAAATACACTCTTTAAAACCTGTGAAGTAAATAATTCATAGTACATGTTAAAGGGAAAATTGACGCATTTTCATTAAAAAATTCTTGTATTGTTGTATAACATACATTCAGGAAAGTTCAATATAGCATGCCTGTGCATTTATTGGATTTTGTAAGTCATAAAATTCCATTTTTTTCTCCCGTTTGACAAAAAGGCCAAACATGAAAATTGATGGAAAAATAAGAACGGTCTTAGAAGTCAGTATTTGTAAAATATTCTCTTCCATATGTTATACTTTAAGGAAAATTTTGCTCTTTGCCCACCCTACCCCCACCTTCAAAATCCCAATTGGTGCTTACAGTTTTAATTTTTAAATTAACCTAGGAAAGGTAAATATACATGCAATATTTAAAACGAGCCATTTGCACCTAACCACTTGGATTATTTTCTTTATAAATTCATTTTAGGTTTTTTCAAAGGCAGCAACATTTTGAAGACCATTTATGCTACTAGGTTAAGTATGATGCTTTACATAGTATATTTTAATCAGTGGATAGGGTTAGCATTTCCTAAGTGCATGTTCTATGGGATATTAATAGGTGCTGGGAAAAAAAAGAGCTCATAAGCTTCGTAAATTTGGGAACAGCTGGATAATATGGTTAAGCAAGTTTCTTCATTTCAGGATTTCTTACACTCTTTAAGTACCTAGTATGATTTGTGCTTTATGACTTGACCATGCAACCATTATTTGTTGAACTATTGCTTTAAGAAGTATTGGGAAATACTGAGGGAAATGATAGTCCTATAAGGGTTCATATATTTAATAGTTTTTTAACTCATTTTTATTTGAGTAAACTCATTTGTGAATAACAAACCATTTCAACTCTCATGAATAAGGGATAACATTACTAGGATATATGCATGTGTTGTTTAAAGATACATTAGGGAAATTAGAGGACCACATTTAAGTGTTCAATATATTTTTCCATTGCAACCTAAAATCTCTTTAGTTAACCAGAATGTGTAACACACACACACACACACACACACACACACACACACACAGAGTTAGAAACCCAGATCTGTAAACAGATGGGGGAAAACCAGAAGAGAACAGGAGATGGGAGAACATTAGGGAATTTGGAGAGAAAAGGTGTCAGACAATGAAGAAGTAAATTAATACTTAGATATGGCATAAAGAGAAGAAATGATGAGAAGAGGAGTGAAGGGAAGAAATGGGAGAAGGGAAAGGAGAAAAGAACCTTTGGATACATTAAAATATGGGAGATTGGTTGCCAAGGAACGGAAAGAGCTTCTCCTGTAGACATGGGTTGCAGAGGAATGAAAGGGACGTATTTACTCCTTGCATGATCTGAGTTATTGCTGTTATTTTCTTCATTATCTAAGCGTGGCTCACAAGGCTTTTTCTACTTATTTTTGACGTCTCACCTCTGCCTAATGCCCTCCATCACGTTACCAATATGTTACCGATCTGTGATGATGCTGGCTGGTAGGAGTGAGGATATCTTTATGAAACTCTTTTTAAAAAGTGACCTGAGACTAGGGAATTTGGATTTTAAACCTTCTGTGATTTATGTAGCCAAAATAAATGACTAAAAGCCAACTTTCTGCCTTTTATTTCCTGAAGTCACTTGGTAGTTTTTGTTTTCCCCCATTTTGGCAGTTGAAATAAAAATACTCGATTGAACATTTTTACTTCTGGCATTATTGATCCCTAGGCTGAGTTCTTGTTGCATCTCAGTCTTTTAGAGTATATAAATATATATTAATAATCTGGTTTTCACTGTGCAGAGTAGAACTGAGAGGAATACTTTTTTTTTTGAGACGGAGTTTCGCTCTTGTTGCCCAGGCTGGAGTGCAGTGGCTTGATCTCGGCTCACTGCAACCTTTGTCTCCTGGGTTCAAGCAGTTCTCCTGCCTCAGCCTCCCAGGTAGCTGGGATTACAGGCGTGCACCACCATGCCTGGCTAATTTTGTAATTTTAGTAGAGATGGGGTTTAACCTTTTTGGTCAGGCTGGTCTTGAACTCCTGACCTCAGGTGATCCACCCACCTCGGCCTCCACCCACATCAGCCCCTGCAAAGTGCTGGGATTACCGACATGAGCCACTGTGCCCAACCCCGAGAGGAATACTTTTTGTGGGGAAAGATGAATTAAAGTATTTATAATCATTAATATACCTTCCTGTTATGTATCTCTGGCATTTCCTTATATTGATATATTTACAGGACTTTGTTCTCCATAAGGTAATCTCATTGTAAAAATCTGAAGGAAAATTATATAGTGAAGTTTCAAATGTATGTGTTTTTTAAAGTTAAGTTTATTAGGTATCAGGACATGAAGTTGTCATTTTGTTATTTATGTAGTTTACAAAATTGTAACTTGGGGCTGGGTGTGGTGGCTCATGTCTGTAATCCCAGCACTTTGGGAGGCAGAGGCTGGCGGATCACATGAGGTCAGGCGTTCGAGACCAGCCTGGCCAACATGGCGAAACCCCATCTCTACTAAAAATACAAAAAATTAGCTGAGTGTGATGGCATGTGCCTGTAATCCCAGCTTGAGGCAGGAGAATCCCAGGGAGGCAGAGGTTGCAGTGAGCCAAGATCGTGCCACTGCACTCCAGCCTGGGCGACAGAGTGAGATACTGTCTCAAAAAAAAAAAAAAACCCCAACTTGGTCCTGAATTTTGTACTTCCACAAATCACTGGTCTTTGTGCAAATACATCAAAATACTAGGTAATTATTAACAAGGCAGCATTATTGTTGAATGTTGTTGAGTAACTATTAGAAACAGACTGAGAATGAATATTTGCATAGTGCTTGGTGATCCTGGCTTCCCCACTTAAAAAGCTGTGTGGTTCTGAGCACATGCAGTAAAACTCAGAGCCTCAGTTTGTTAGGTTTAAATGAGGGATGTTTGTAGAGTTGAAAGGAGGATTAGAGATAATGTATGCAAGTTTTGCATTATAGATGGTGAATAAATGGTAGTTGTAATTAATTTTTAACTTTTTTTGGACCCTCTTAGATTTTATCATTTACATTTTATGATCTATAAGTGAACTGTGATTTGTTATAGATTATATTTTATAGAGCCATTATTTGTAGCTTTGAAGACAATTTTCAAAATAGTACTTTCTCCCACTTTTTAATTATGATATATTTAACGCATACCAAAGAATACTTGAAACACAAGTTAAAAGGCATAATAATGAGTCGTCTATGAACTGTGAGCCCACTGGTCAATTTAAAGAAATGAAACATTATCAATACTGCTGAAGCACTGGTATGTTTCCATTTCCCTGCTCCATAGGTAGTCATTAGGTTGAATTTTGATAATCTTTGTCATTCTCTAGCTATAATTTTAGTTTTATCATATGTGTTTGGACCCCCAAACCTTTTGTTAGCTTGTAGAGAATATTTTTAAAAGTATTTTAATATTTATAAAAGTGATACATCTTTGTATACAGGTTATTTTATATACAGTTTTAAGTAACTGTACAAAGATTTTTTTGGTAAAATAATGACCCCATTTTAATCATTTTCTACCAACAGTTCTTGCCCCCGACTTATGTGGACATTTACCTTTATATTGTAAATAATGATCATATACTGCCATTCCTTGGTTTTGTTTAAGTAGCCTTATTAGGATATATTGTACATACTATAAAATTCACCCACTCTTATGGAAAAATTAAATGATTTCTTTTTTCTTTCTTTTTTTTTTTTAACTTTAAGTTCTGGGATACATGTGCAGAACGTGCAGGTCTGTTACGTGGGTGTACATGTGCCATGGTGGTTTGCTGCACCTGTCAACCCATCATCTAGGTTTTAAGCCCCGCGCACATTAGGTATTTGTCCTAATGCTCTCTCTCCCCTTGCCCCCCACCCCCTGACAGGCCCTAGTTTGTGATGTTCACCTCCCTGTGTCCATGTCTTCTCATTGTTCAACTCCCACTTACGAGTGAGAACATGAGGTATTTAGTTTTCTGTTTCTGTGTTAGTCTGCTGAGAATGATGACTTCCAGCTTCATCCATGTCCCTGTGAAGGACATGAACTCATTTCTTTTTTATGGCTGCATAGTATCCCATGGTATATATGTGCTACGTTTTCTTTATCCAGTCTATCATTGATGGGCATTTGGGTTGGTTCCAAGTTTTTGCTGTTGTGAATAGTGCTGCAGTAAACATATGTTTGTATGTGTCTTTATGGCAGAATGATTTATATTCCTTTGGTTATATACCCAGTAATAGAATTGCTGGTCAAATGGTATTTCTCGTTCTAGATCCTTCAGGAATCACCACACTGTCTTCCACAATGGTTGAATTAATTTACACTCCCACCAACAGTGTTAAAGCGTTCCTATTTCTCCATAGCCTTGCCAGCATCTGTTGTTTCCTGACTTTTTAATAATTACCATTTTAACTGGCATGAGATAGATAGTATCTCACTGTGGTTTTAATTTGCATTTCTCTAATGACCAGTGATGATGAGCTTTTTTTCATGTTGGCTGCATAAATTTCTTTTGAGAAGTGTCTGTTCATATCCTTCACCCAATTCAGTGATTTTTAAGTACATTAATCGAGTTGCACAGTCATTACTACAATCAGTTTTAGAACTTTTCCATCTTTCCCAAAATTTTCCTGGATTTATTTGCACACAATTCTCATTCCTTCCCCCTAGCTCCAGGAAACCACTGATCTGTTGCCTGTGTCTAAAAATTTCTCTTTTCTGAGCATTTCATGTAAATGGAATCATAGAACAGTCTTGCTGTTTTCTTTTACTTAATGTTTTTGAGGTTTATTTGGTCTGCAAAATGTGTTAGTAATTCATTTCTTTTTAATTGTTAGTTTTCCATTGTATTGCTACATTACATTTTATTTATACATTCACCAGTTAATGGACATTTGGGTTTTTTCAACTTTTGGGTTTTTGGCTAATAGCATGAATATGCATGTGTCTTAGTTCATTTATGTTGCTCCAAAGGAACACCTGAGGCTGGGTAATTTAGAGATTTGTTTGGCTCATGGTTCTGCAGAGTGTGCAAGAACCATGGTGCCAGCATTTGCTTCTAGTGAGGCCCTCAGATTGTTTCTCCTTGTGGTAGAAAGCAAACGGGAGCAGATGTGAGCAGAGATCACGTGGCGAGAAAGAAGAACCCAGTTGGGGGAGAGGTGCCAGCCTCTTTTTAATAGCCAGCTCTTTTGGAAACTAGTAGAGAACTTAATCCTTATCGTGAGGACTGCACCAGGCCATTCATGAGGGATCTACCCTCATAACACAAACACCTCCTGCTAGGCCCCACTTCCAACATTGGGGATCAGATTTCAGTGTGAGGTTTGGGGAGTCAAATATCCAAACTGTAACAGCATGTACAAGTCTGTCTATGGTCATATATTCATTTCTCTTGATTATATTTTTAAGAGTTACCATAACAATATTCCTAGAAGTAGCCTTACTGGGATGAAACTTTTTTTTTTTTAAACATGTCTAAATTTTTAAGAAACTGCCAAGCTGTTTTCTAAAGTGGCTGTGCCATTTCACATTCCCGTCAGCATTTCTAAAGTGGCTGTGCCATTTCACATTCCCATCAACAATGTCTGAAGGTTCTAGTTTCTCTGTATCCTCACTAACACTCATCTTTTGTCTTTTGATTATTGCCATTTTAGTGGGTATGTAGTAGCAGTATCTTATTGTGGCTTTAATTTGCATTTCCCTAGTTACTGATGAAGTTTGAGTACCTTTTTATTTGCTTATTAGACACGTGTGTCTTTTTTGGTGAAATGTTTGTTCAAGTTGTCTATTTTAAAAATTTGGTTGTTGACTTCTTACTATTAAGTTTATTTTTAAAATATATTTTGTTGTAAGAATTCTGTATTGGAGATAGAAGTTGTTTTGTTTTGTTGCTTAACAATTTGCAGATATTTTATCCCAGTGTGTGGCTTCTTAGTGGTGCCTTAAGCACAAAAACATTCAATTTTAAGGGTCTGATTTATTAATTTTTTTGGTCTTGTCCTGTTACTATCATGTCTAAGATCCTTTTGCATAACCCATGGCCATAAAGATTTTCTCTTATATTTTCTTCTAGATGTTTGTGGTTTATCTCTTGTGTTTAGGTGTGTAATACATTTTGAATTAATTTTTGTTTATTGTATATGATTATTGATCTTTATTTTGTGTGAAGGTCTAAATGCATCTTTTTGCTATGGGTATCCAAATATTCTTCCACTATTGGTTAAAAAGACTATATTTTGTAAATTATCTTTTTGTACTTTTGTTGAAAAATCACTTGGCCATATGTGGATAGGTCTATTTTTATACTTTTCTCATTGAATTCTTTGGACACTTTTCTTGCAAAGCTATTGACCAGTGATGTAGGATTTATTTTTGGACTCAATTCTGATCTGTTGAACTATATGCCTGTCTTTATACCAATATGCCTTTCTTGACTAACGTTGCTTTATAATGAATCAGTCTTTTGACTGTCTTCTTTTTCAGAATTGTTTTGGCTATTCAGAGTCCTTTGCATTTTATTTAGATTTTGGACTCAGCCTGTTTCTACAAAAAATAAAAAATTAAAATAAAACCCTGCTGTGATTTTGATAAGGATCGCGTTAACATTGTAAGCCAGTTTGGGGAGAATAACAGCATTGATTTTGTGAATATGGATTTTTCTCCATTTATTTAGATTTTTATAATTTCTCTCAGCCATGTTCTTCAGTTTTAATTGCACAAATCTTACACTTCTGTTATTAAATTTGTTACTCAGTATTTTATCCTTTTTATGTTATTTTAGGTGGAATTATTTTAATTTCCTCTTTGGATTGTTTGTTGCTCGTAGTTAGAAATAAAGTTGTCTTTCATATATTGATCTTGTATCATTCTACCTTGGTAACCTCCTTCACTAATTCTAGTAGCTTGTGTGTGTACATGTGCTGGTGCACATGCATGCTTAGGTTCCTTGGGATTCCATATACATTATGACAATGTCTTCTGCAAATAAAAATGTTTGCTTGTTCCTTCCAAAGTAGTTATCTTTAAACAATCCACCTTCTTTTTTCCTCCTTTTGCTTTATTAAACTGGCTACAGCTTCTAGGATAGTGAGAATAGAAGTACGAAGAGTAACATCCATGCCTTATTCCCAATTTTAAGAGAAAGCATTCACCATTAAGGATGATATTGACTGTAGGTTTTTTTTTGTAGATGCCCTTTGTTGATCTGAGGAACCTCTCTTCTGTTTCCAGTTTGTTGAGAGGTTTTTTTTTTTTTTAAATCATGAATAGTGTTGCATTTTTCCAGATGCTTCTCTGTTGCCATGATCTCTGGAGATAATCATGTGATCTTTGTCCTCTTACTCTGTTAATATGGTGAGTTACATTGATTGGCTTTTGTAAACCAACCCTACATTTCTGGCATACTTTCCACTTGGTCATTTTGAGTTCCTTCTGGGAGTTGCAGTGAGGGTGCCAATTTTTATGATTTGCCCTACCTCGGTTGAAATACGTTGCCGAGAGAGTTGTGGGGAATGAGAGCAGTTCTAATCAAGAATGCCACAGACTCATGCTGTTCTTACCAGAGTTCAGTAGTTTCCATGAATAGATGTTTCTCAGTTTGTTATGTTGTGTGCCTTTGGTCAGAATACTGAAATGGTTGTTTTTGAGTTTAATCCATATTTATGGTATTTTGAGAAGCGGATTTGTTGACTTCCTCATTCTGTCATGCTGGAAGTGAATTTCCATTTCTTGATTTTTAAGTTTTAGTTGTCTTCTACTCATTTGCTGCTATGGAGAATAAAGCTTCAGCTTTTCTAAAGCTTGTGTTGTCCCTTTTCCCCCAACACACATACTTCCTTTCTCCCCACAGTCCTTCTGTTACATGTAACAATGATTTTAGGTTAGACTAGTATTTGGAGTTCTTTATTTATTACTATGTAAATAGTATTTACAGCTACACTTTCTAGTATATTGTGATTATATTTTGTTTTTTTGTACAGTTGTATTGCTACAGTAGATAATTGCCTTATTTACTCTGTTGCTTCATTTTACACACATACACACTCCTTCCTTCCCTTCTGATTCTTTCCATATTTTCTGGCAAAATTGAAAAACTTTGGTTCATCCTTTCTGTTTATATAACCAGAAAAAGAGATTTTTTTTTCCCAAAGCAAAATCTCAAACTCTTCATGAGGAAAGGTAATATTCTTTCTATAACTACCAGAAGAAGCTAGTGCTTATCAGATTCTCTTACATGTACATATAATATATACTGCTTTAGAGTCTACAAACCATGTTCAGTACTTTGTATTATTTACTCTTTACGGTCTTTTGGGCAAATTATTAGGAACTGAGGTTTTAACCCAGATCTTCAGACTAGAAGCTTAGGATGTTATGTTCTTTTCTACTTTATTATATTTACATTATCATTTAGTTTGCAGTGAATCCAGGTACATCAGTTATTTCCACACAATAAGTTAACTTACTCTGGAATATTTACTAACAATGTTTGTTTCTTGACTAGCTCTGTAACCAATGTAGTTAGTATTTGTTATAAAATTCTCTGCCCACTGAGTGTTGAGAATGTGGAGAAGATAAATAGCTTGTTAACTTTGTATGCAGCTTATTTCCTAATACTTTTTCTAAGTATGATCTAAGGACTCTTGGGGCCTTCCTTTCAGAGAGCTTAAGTTCCTCCCTTTTCTAACAGCATGCCATATGAAGCAGATTTCTTCATTTTCAACCAAAACAACGTATTGTATAACAGATTGAGTGCAGATACAGATTTAAGAAACCATATAGATATAACATTGCTAGAAATTTTAAAACTCTGAAATTAACACTCCTGCATGCACTTGAAAGAATATATAACCTGCCATTATTGGGTAAAATGTTCTAAAATGCTTCAAAATGTTCAAAATGCTTTTGTACTTTTTTTTTTTTTTTTTTACCATTTTGTAAAATGTTCAAAATGCTTTTGCAGACCCAACTATAGGTTGCCAACCAAAAAATCTACTTTATATATGAAGTTGACATCTATATATTAAGTTGACAGTCTCTTTTAATCAGTGTGCTTATGCCACTTATATTTAATATAATTACTGATCTCCTTGGATTAAAATTTGTCATTTTACCATCTATTTTCTGTTTATTACAACTATTCTTTGTTTCTTTTCCTTTCTTTTCGCCTTTTTTTTGGATCAGTTGAGTATCTGTTAATGACTCTGTCTTCTCCCCTATTTCATCGTTATTTATATCTCTTAAAAATGTTTTTTAGTGTTGCCCTAGTTTTTACAATAGATGTCTCTAATTAATCATAGTCTGTATTCAAATAATATTACTCTGCTTCATGTGTTCTGTAAAGACCTCCCAGCAGAGTACTCTCAGTTTCCCCCTCCCAACCTTTATACAATTTTTTTTTCTTTTTAAATTTTTTTATTTTTAATTTTTGTGAGTACATAGCAAGTATATATATTTATTGGGTACATGAGATACTTTGACACAGGCATGCAAGGTGTAATAATCACATCATGGAAAATGGTATATTCATCCCCTCAAGCATGCATCCTTTGTGTTACAAAAAATCCAATTATACTGTTTTAGTTATTTTAAAACACATAACTAAATTGTTACTGACTATAGTCGCCCTGTTGTGCTATCAGATTCTAATTTTTTTCTATTTTTTAACCCGTTAACCGTCCCCACTTCTCTCCAACCCCCCTGCTACCCTTCCAGCCTCTAGCAACCATCCTTCTATTCTCTGTCTCCAGGAGTTTAATTGTTTTGATTTTTAGCTGTCACAAATAAGCCAGAACATGCAAAGTTTGCCTTTCGGTGCCAGACTTATTTCACTTAACATAATGACCTCTAGTGCCATCCATGTTATTGCAAATGACTGAATCTTATTCTTTTTCATGCCTGTATAGTACTCCATCGTGTATGTGTACCACATTTTTTTTTTCTTTATGCATTCTTCTGTTGATGCACACTAGGGTTGCTTCCAAATCTGGGCTATTGTCCACAGGGCTGCAACAAACTTGGGAATCTCTTTGATACACTGATTTTCTTTCTTTTTCTTTTTTTTTTCTTATACCTCTTTGCCATTTATACGTCTTCTTTTTTAAATTATTATTATTATACTTTAAGTTCTAGGGTACATGTGCATAATGTGCAGGTTTGTTATATATGTATACTTGTGCCATGTTGGTGTGCTGCACCCATCAGCCTGTCTCTTATACACATCTAGATGTGTATAAGAGACAGACTCAGGGGTCAGGGACCCACTTGAGCAGGCAGTCTGTCCGTTCTCAGATCTCAGCCTCCGTGTTGGGAGATCCACTGCTCTCTTCAAAGCTGTCAGACAGAGTTG
Organism: Mandrillus leucophaeus; assembly: GCF_000951045.1. Classification (NCBI taxonomy): domain Eukaryota; kingdom Metazoa; phylum Chordata; class Mammalia; order Primates; family Cercopithecidae; genus Mandrillus; species Mandrillus leucophaeus. The sequence continues at coordinate 19,794 of NW_012104332.1, forward strand.
TTTGCATCTGCAGCGGTTTCTGCTGCTTTTTTGTTGTTGCTGTTGTTGTTTAGCTGTGCCCTGTCCCCAGAGGTGGAGTCTACAGAGACAGGCAGGCCTCCTTGAGCTGCTGTCAGCTCCACCCAGTTCGAGCTTCCCAGAGGCTTTGTTTACCTACTTAAGCCTCAGCAATAGCGGGCGCCCCTCCCCCAGCCTCGCTGCTGCCTCCCGGTTAGATCGCAAACTGCTGTGCTTGCAATGAGGGAGGCTCCGTGGGCGTGGGACCCTCCCAGCCAGGTGTGGGATATAATCTCCTGGTGTGCCCATTTGCTAAGACTCTTGGTAAAGTGCAGTATTGGGGTGGGAGTTACCCGATTTTCCAGGTGTTGTGTGTCTCAGTTCCCCTGGCTAGGAAAAGGGATTCCCTTTCCCCTTGTGCTTCCAAGGTGAGGCGATGCCTCACCCTGCTTCAGCTCTGGCTGCTCAGGCTGCAGCAGCTGACCAGCACTGATTGTCCCGCACTTCCTAGTGAGATGAACTCAGTACCTCAGTTGAAAATGCAGAAATCACCTGTCTTTTGTGTCACTGTGCTGGGAGCTGGAGACTGGAGCTGTTCCTATTTGGCCATCCTGCTCCGCCCCCCTACAATTTTTAAATGTATTTTATTTTTATATATGCTAGAAACACACAGAACATTACCTTAAAAAAAATTTTTTTTTATTGTAATGGGTACATAGTACGTGTGTATATTTATAGGATATATGAGATATTTTGATACAGGCATGCATTGTGTAATAATTACACTATGGAAAATGGGGTGGTCATCCCCTCAAGCATTTATCCTTTGTGTTACAATTTAGTTATACTCTTTTAGTTATTTTAAAATCTACAATTATTTTGACTATAGTCACCCTGTTGTGCTGTCAAATACAAAGTTATTCATTCTTTCTAATAATTTTTGTATTAATTAACCATCTTTACCTCTCCGGTGCCCTGGCTTCTGCCCACTACCCTTCCCGGCCTCTGGTCACCATCCTTCTTCTGTCTGCATGTGTCACTACTTTTGCTTTAGATTTTAATTTTAATTTGCTTTTAATTTTAAAAGAAATAAAAATAAGGAAAAATGAATTTTACATTGGCCCTTATTAATACCATTTCAGCACTTTTCATTTGTGTGTGTGGGTGTGTATGTGGAAATCCATGTTTTTGTATCATATAATCTTTTTGCCAGAAAATTTTTCTTCAGTATTTTTGATAGGACAGGTCTGCTGATAATCAGTTCTCTGATTTTTGTCTGAAAAAGAGTTTATTTTTCATTCATCTTTGAGAGATATTATCAATAAGTATAATATGGGTTCACAGGTGTTTTTATTGTTTTTACTTTCTTTCGCACTTTAAACACATGATTTTCATCCGTTCTGGCTTGCAAAGTTTCTGGCTAGAAGTCTGCTATAATTCTTATCCTTGTTCTTCTGTATTTAGTGTGTCTTGTTTTCTCTGGCTGTCTTCAATATTTTTTCTGTATTTCTTGTTTTGGGCTGTTTGAATATGATGTGTTAAGTACATGTGTGTGATGTGTGTTGTATATGTGTGTGTTTCTGTTTATCCTTAGTGTTGTCTAATGTTCTTGGATCTGTGGTTTAGAGTCTTCATTAATTTTGGAAAATTCTTAGTCATTCATTGTCTCTTTATATATTTCTTTTGTAACTTCTTTATCATCTCTTTCTGTAATTTTTATTACATATGTGTCAGACTTTTTGATACTGCCCCACGTCTCTTAGATGTTCTATTCTTTGTTTATTTCCATTTTTTTTTACTTTTACATTTCAGTATATATAATTTCTATTTTCAATTTCACTGATTCTTTCCCACCTTCAGTTTTGCTGAGTATATTGGTGAGCTTCTCAAAGGTACTCGTCATCTCTGTTATGATATTTTTCATTTCTAGCATATCCATTTGGTAATTTCCTATATCATATGTATATGTATATGCTAAGATGCCCCATCTCTTCATGCATGTTGGCCTCCTTTTTGACTAGAGTCTAAGAACATATTAGTCAGTTATTTTAAGTTTCTTGTCTGATAATGCCAACACCTGAGTTATATGTGAATATGGTTTTCTTGATTGCTTTATCTCAACATACTTGACAATGTCTTTTTTTTTTCTTGTTTCTTTTTATGCCTCATAATTTCTTGTTAAAAACTAGACATCTTTTGAAGACAGTAGAGACTGAGATAAATAGGTGTTGTGCCTTAAGTAGGAGATAAGATAGGATAGCAAAGCCCATCCTCCTCAGGGCACAGCTGAAGACTCACTGGACATGGCTTTTCTGTTGCACTAGGCTTTTAGTGTATGGGTGGTGTGCTGGTGTTGGGGGGCAGGTGTCAGGTAATTCAGTCAGAAATTGATCTGGGTTTGGGTTTTTGCTCGCCATGACTGCCCTCAGTACCTCAGAGACTTCAGATTCCTTTGTTGTTATGTTATGTTTAGGGTGAGACCTGCTTTTCCAGAAGCTTTTTCTTGGTGTTTGTTCCATTAGCTTCAGGTTTCTCCTTTGTGCCTGCCCCTCAGAGAGGGCGTCTCTTCACACACTCTTCACCCAGGAGTAGAGTGCTGTTACTTATTACTTTATACTTGGAGCGTGGTGGGCATATTGGGGAGATATTCGTGTTCTGGTTCAGCTTCAGCCTGAGGCAGGCTGTGTCTCTGGAGTGGAGAGATCTGCCTTTCTCAGTGATCCTGCCCCACCACTGCCTAAGGTCTCTGTAATAGATATATTCCTGTCACACCTTCAGGGTTAGAGGATTTTTTTTCCTGTGCCCTTTCCCCAGCTGCAGTGGGTCTTTAGCTGTGTCCTGAGGAAGATGGGCTTTGCTATCCCATTTTACCTCCCACTTAAGGCTTTTGTTTGGAAGAGATAAAGGTGAGTTTTGGTGGCTGCTGTTTGCCGCCCCCAGACCTGTACCCTGAATGAGGCTGGCCTCCTGTCTTTTCTCTGAGTGCCTGGTGAGATCTGTGGAGAAGAGCCTGTGAGTGGGTGATGATACCCATGTAGCTTTGGCTTCTGGGGGTTCTGTATGCTCTTTCCAACCAACGTTTAGTCTTATAGCAATTCATCACAAGCTTCAGCTGAATTCTTTCTTGCTTGTCTGTTCCAGGTAAACAAGTGCTAGTCTTTTATCTCTCTTTGAGTTATTTTTGGGGTTGTTTGCCCTTTGATGGGTGTTAAGTACAGCTGTGATTTTGCCGATGAATGTTTGTTGTTGTGAGAGGAACAGTGGTCTTTTCCACTTTTCTACATCCTAAGCTGAAGCCTTCCCCTACTACATCTGAGAGATATAGGAAAGTTGGTTCTTAGACACAGATACATTTAATTGGTCCTCCTCTTCTTCCTCCTCCTACTCCTCCTCCCTTCCTTCTTCTTTCTTCCTTCTCCTCCTCCTTCAGAAGTTTGAAAAGCACTTTAGTTTTTGTTTTTACAATCTACAAAGTTTTTTAAAATTTTGTTTTTACATCTATGAGCTTTTCTTTTTAAAAGTAAACCTGTTTGTAAAGATAATCCTCTTGTGCTATATGACATCATTTGTACTTGAGAGTAAATCACTACTGTCAAATATCTCCTTAAAAACTGAGATGTGGAAGGAGGTGTTAGCTTCCAGTTTGAAAATCTCTGTTACTGTTAAAATATTTGAGGTTTGTAATAAATACAAAAATAACATAAGAGTAATAAGATTACCTTTTAAAAAAATACCTTTTGATGAATCAGTTCTGGATTCTGTATGTATTCTGTTAGCTGGCTATTTTGTACACATCTGATTTTAAAAGGAAATACGGATAAACAGTAGCATTATTCTAGAACAGCAAAAGTAGGTATGTAAGAAACATTTATGTATGGTGTATCTAAGAGTAGTTTACAGGTAGAACAGAGCAGAATGAAACATGTTTACTTATACATATGTAAATATAAGTAATACATATAGTGTTGACTTAAATCCTGAGACCTATAAATATAGAAAAGGAGAGCTTTATTTCTTACAAAGGACTACAGCCTGCAGGCTTATTAACATGACCTATAGTATAAAGTTGTTTTTTATTTTTTATTATACTTTAAGTTCTAGGGTACATGTGTACAATGTGCAGGTTTGATACATAGGTATACATGTGCCCTGTTGGTTTGCTGCACCCATCAACTCATCATTTACATTAGGTATTTCTCCTAATGCTATCCCTCCTCCAGCCCCCCATCCCCTGACAGGCACTGGTGTGTGATGTTCCCTGCCCTGTGTCCAAGGGTTCTCATTGTTCAGTTCCCACCTATGAGAGAGAACATATGGTGTTTGCTTTTCTGTGTTTGTGATAGTTTTCTGAGAATAAGGGTTTCCAGCTGCATCCATGTCCCTGCAAAGGGCATGAACTCATCCTTTTTTTATGGCTGCATAGTATTCCATGGTGTATATGTGCCACATTTTCTTTTTATTTATTTATTTATTTATTTATTTATTTATTGTTATTATTATACTTTAAGTTCTAGGGTACATGTGCATAACGTGCAGATTTGTTACATATGTATGCTTGTGCTATGTTGGTGTGCTGTACCTATCAACTCATCAGCACCCATCAACTCGTCATTTACATCAGGTAAAACTCAGAATGCAATTCCTCCCCCTTCCCCACTCCCCATAATAGGCCCCGGTGTGTGATGTTCCCCTTCCCCAGTCCAAGTGATCTCATTGTTCAGTTCCCACCTATGAGTGAGAACATGTGGTGTTTGGCTTTCTGTTCTTGCGATAGTTTGCTGAATGTGCCACATTTTCTTAATCCAGTCTATCATTGATGGACATTTGGGTGTGTTCCAAGTCTTTACTATTGTGAATAGTGCCGCAATAAACATACGTGTGCATGTGTCTTTATAGTAGCATGATTTATAATCCTCTGAGTATACACCCAGTAAGGGATCACTGGGTCAAATGGTATTTCTGGATCTAGATCCTTGAGGAATTGCCACACTGTCTTCCACAATGGTTGAACTAATTTACACTCCCATCAACAGTATAAAAGTGTTCTTATTTCTCCACATCCTCTCCAGCATCTGTTGTTTCCTGACTTTTGAATGATTGCCATTCTAACTGGTGTCAGATGGTATCTCATTATGGTTTTGATTTGCATTTCTCTGATGACCATTGATGAGCATTTTTTTCAAGTGTCTGTTGGCTGCATAAATGTCTTCTTTTGAGAAGTGTCTGTTCATATCCTTTGCCCACTTTTTGATGGGGTTGTTTTTTTCTTGTGAATTTGTTTGAGATTTTTGTAGATTCTGGATATTAGCCCTTTGTTAGACTGGTAAATTGCAAAACTTTTCTCCCATTCTGTAGGTTGCCTGTTCACTCTGATGGTAGTTTCTTTTGCTGTGCAGAAGCTCTTTAGTTTAATGAGA
>NW_012104332.1:30476-41976 GCF_000951045.1 Mandrillus leucophaeus
TTGTACCTCTGGTAGAATTCTGCTGTGAATTCTTCAGGTCCTGGACTTTATTTGGTTGGTAGGCTGTTAATTATTGCCTCTATTTCATAGCCTGTTATTGGTCTATTCAGACATTGAGCTTCTTCCTGGTTTAGTCTTGGGAGTGTGTATGTGTCTAGCAATTTATCCACTTCTTCTATATTTTATAGTTTATTTGCCTAGAGGTATTTATAGTATTCTCTGATGGTAGTTTGTATTTCTATGGGTTCGGTGGTAATATTCTCTTTATAATTTTCTTATTGTGTCTATTTGATTCTTCTCTCTTTTCTTTATCAGTCTTGCTAGTGATCTATCAATTTTGTTGATCTTTTCAAAATATCAGCTCCTGGATTCATTGATTTTTTTGAAGGGTTTTTTGTGTCTCTGTCTCCTTCAGTTCTGCTCTGATCTTAGTTATTTCTTGCCTTCTGCTAGCTTTTGAATTTGTTTGCTCTTGCTTCTCTAGTTCTTTTAATTGTGATTTTAGGGTGTCAATTTTAGATCTCTCCTGCTTTCTCTTGTGGGCATTTAGTGCTGTAAATTTCCCTCTACACTCTGCTTTAAACAGTGTGTCCCAGGGATTCTGGTATGTTGTGTCTTTGTTCTCACTGGTTTCAAAGAACATCTTTATTTCAGCCTTTACTTCATTATGTACCCAGTAGTCATTCAGGAGCAGGTTGTTCCATTTCCATGTAGTTGTGTGGTTTTGAATGAGTTTCTTAATCCTGAGTTCTAATTTGATTGCATGGTGGTCTTAGAGACCGTTTGTTGTGATATCTGTTCTTTTACATTTGCTGAGGAGTGCTTTACTTCTAATTATGTGGACAATTTTAGAGTAAGTGCGATGTGGTCCTGAGAAGAATGTATATTCTGTTGATTTGGGGTGGAGAGTTCTGTAGATGTCTATCTGGTCTGCTTGGTGCAGAGCTGAGTTCAAGTCCTGGATATCCTTGTTAACCTTCTGTCTCGTTGAGCTGTCTGATAATGACAGTGGGGTGTTAAAGTCTCCCATTACTATTGTGTGGGAGTCTGAGTCTCTTTGTAGGTCTCTAAGGACTTGCTTTATGAATCTCGGTACTCCTAGATTAGGTGCATATATATTTAGGATAGTTAGCTCTTCTTGTTGAATTGATCCCTTTACCATTAGGTAATGGCCTTCTTTCTCTCCTGATCTTTGTTGATTTGAAGTCTATTTTATCAGAAACTAGGATTGCAACCCCTGCTTTTTTCTTTTTTTTTGCTTTCAATTTATTTGGTAGATCTTCCTCCATCCCTTTATTTTGAGCCTGTGTGTGTCTCTGCAGGTGAGATGGATCTCCTGAATACAGCACATTGATGGGTCTTGATTCTTTATCCAATTTGCCAGTCTGTGTCTTTTAATTGGGACATTTAGTCCATTTACATTTAATATTAATATTGTTATGTGTGAATTTGATCCTGTCATTATGATGTTAGCTGGTTATTTTGCCCATTAATTGATGCAGTTTCTTCATAGCTTCGATGGTCTTTACAATTTGGTCTGTTTTTGCAGTGGCTGGTACTGGTTGTTTCTTTCCATGTTTAGTGCTTCTTTCAGGAACTCTTCTAAGACAGGCCTAGTGGTGACAAAATCTCTCAGCATTTGCTTGTCTGTAAGGGATTTTATTTCTCTTTCACTTATGAAGCTTAGTTTGGCTGGATATGAAATTCTGGGTTGAAAATTGTTTCCTTTAAGAATGTTGAGTATTGGCCCCCACTCTCTTCTGGCTTGTAGAGTTTCTGCCAAGAGATCTGCTGTTAGTTTGATGGGCTTCCCTTTGTGTGTAAACCGACCTTTCTCTCTGGCTGCCTTTAAAACATATTTTTTCTTCATTTCAACCTTGGTCAATCTGACAATTATGTGTCTTGGGGTTGCTCTTGTTGAGGAGTATCTTTGTGGCATTTTCTGTATTTTCTGAATTTGAATGTTGGCCTGCCTTGGTAGGTTGGGGAAGTTCTCCTGGATAATATCCTGCATAGTGTTTTCCAATTTGGTTCCATTCTCCCCATCACTTTCAGGTACACCAGTCAGATGTAGATTTGGTCTCTTCACATAGTCCCATATTTCTTGGAGGCTTTGTTCATTTATTTTAACTCTTTTTTTCTGTAAACTTCTCGCTTCATTTCATTAATTTAATCTTCAATCACTGATACCCTTTCTTCCACCTGATCGAATCGGCTACTGAAACTTGTGCATGCATCATATAGTTCTTGTGCCATGGTCAGTTGATGGTTCAGTTCCACCAGGTCATTGAAGGTCTTCTCTATGCTGTTTATTCTGGTGAGCCATTTGTCTAATCAGTTTTCAAGGTTTTTAGCTTCTTTGCGATGGGTTTCAACATCCTCCTTTAGCTCAGAGAAGTTTGTTATTACCTGTCATCTGACGTCTTCTTCTCTCAATTCGTCAAAGTCATTCTCTGTCCAGCTTTGTTCTGTTGCTGTCAAGGAGCTGCGTTCCTTTGGCGGAGAAGAAGTGCTCTGATTTTTAGAATTTTCAGCTTTTCTTCTCTGGTTTCTCCCCATCTTTGTGGTTTTATCTACCTTTAGTCTTTGGTGATGGTGACATACAGATGGTATTGTGGTGTGGGTGTCCTTTCTGTTTGTTAATTTTTCTTCTAACAGTCAGGACCCACAGTTGCAGGTCTGTTGGAGTTTGCTGGAGGTTCACTCCAGACCCTGTTTGCCTGGATATCAGCAGCGGAGGCTGCAGAACAGCAAATATTGCAGAATGGCTAATGTTGCTGCATGATCCATCTCAGAGGGGCACCTGACCATATGAGGTGTCATTTGGCCCTTACTGGGAGGTGCCTCCCAGTTAGGCTACTCAGTGGTCAGGGACCCACTTGAGGAGGCATTGTGTCTATTCTCAGATCTCAAACTCCATGCTAGGAGAACCACTACTCTCTTCAAAGCTGTCAGACAGGGACGTTTAAGTCTGCAGAAGTTTCTGCTGCCCTTTGTTCAGCTATGTCCTGCCCCCAGAGGTGTAGTCTATTGAGGCAGGCAGGCGTCCTTGAGCTGTGGTGGGCTCCACCCTGTTCGACCTTCCCGACCGCTTTGTTAACCTACTCAAGCCTCAGCAATGGCTGACGCCCCTCTCCCAGCCTTGCTGCCACCTTGCAGTTCGATCTCAGACTGCTGTGCTAGTGGTGAGTGAGGCTCCATGGGCGTGGTACCCTCCGAGCCAGGTGCGGGATATAATCTCCTGGTGTGCCATTTGGCAAGACTGTTGGGAAAAGCTCAGTATTAGGGTGGGAGTGTCCTGATTGTCCAGGTACCTTCTGTCACGGCTTCCCTTGGCTAGGAAAGGGAATTCCCCTACCCCTTGCACTTCCTGGGTGAGGTGATGCCCCGCCCTGCTTTGGCTCATGCTCCATGGACTGCACGCACTGACCAACAAGCCCCAGTGAGGGTAACCTGGTACCTCAGTTGGAAATGCAGAAATCGCTTGTCTTCTGCGTCGCTTACACTGCGAGCTGTAGACTGGAGCTGTTCTTATTGGGCCATCTTGGAACCTCCCTCGTGCCGTGTTTTTCAGCTCCATCAGGTCATTTAAGGTCTTCTTTGCATTGTTTATTCTAGTTAGCCATTCGTCGAACCTTTTTTGAAGGTTTTTAGCTTCCTTGCAATGGGTTCAAACATAGTCCTTTAGCTCAGAGAAGTTCGTTATTACTGAGCTTCTGAAGCCTACTCTGTCAACTCATGGAAGTCATTCTCCATCCAACTTTGTTCCATTGCTGGCGAGGAGCTGCAATCCTTCGGAGGAGAAGAGGCACTGTGGTTTTTGGAATTTTCAGCTTTTCTGCTCTGGTTTCTCCCCATCTTTGTGGTTTTATCTACCTTTGGTCTTTGATGTTGGTGACCTATAGGTGGGGTTTTGGTGTAGATGTTTTTTTTTGTTGTTGATGTGGTTGCTGTTCCTTCCTGTTTGTTAGTTTTCCTTCTAACAGGTCCCTTAACTGCAAGTCTGTTGGAGTTTGCTGGAGTTCCACTCTAGACCCTGTTTGCCTGGGTATCACCAGCGGAGGCTGTAGAACAGCAAATATTGCAGAAGAGCAAATATTGCTGCCTTATCCTTCCTCTGGAAGCTTCATCCCAGACGGGCAGCTGCCTGCCTATATGAGGCGTCTATGGGCCCCTGCTAGGAGGTGTCTCCCTGTTAGGCCACATGGGGATCAGGTACCCACTTGAGGAGGCAGTCTGTCCGTTTTCAGAGCTCAACCGTCATGCTGGGGTAACCACTGCTCTCTTCAAAGCCGTCAGACAGGGACGTTTAAGTTTGCAGCAGTTGCTCTCTTTTGTTCATCTATGCCCTGCCCACAGAGGTAGAGTCTATACAGGCAGTAGACTGTGCTGAGCTGTGGTGGGCTCCGCCCAGTTCGAGCTTCCAGGCCACTTTGTTTACCTCCTCAAGCTTAAGCAATGGTGGACACTGCTCCCCGAGCCAGGTTGCCACCTTGCAGTTTGATCTCAGACTGCTGCGCTAGCAAGGCTCTGTGGGCGTGGGACCCCCTGGAGCCAGGCACAGGAGAGAATCTCCTTGTCTGCTGTTGCTAAGACCTTGGGAAAAGCACAGTATTTAGGCAGGAGTGTCCCGTTTTTCCAGGTAAAGTCTGTCCCGGCTTCCCTTGGCTAGGAAAAGGAAATCCCCCAACCCCTTGCACTTCCCAGGTTGAGGTGACACCCCACCCTGCTTCAGCTTACCCTTCATGGGTTGCACCCACTGTCCAACCAGTCCCAGTGAGAAAAACCAGGTACCTCAGTTGGAAATGTAGAAATCACCCATCTTCTGTGTCGATCACATTGGGAGTTGCAGACTGGAGCCGTTCCTATTTGGCCATCTTGGAATGGATCAATATAAAGTTTTGATAGTTGATTTAGGGTTTGAAGTTTGTTAATACTTCAGTGAAGAGTTTAGTGGGGAAAATGATGTTTCAAAGCATATGATTAAAATAGTTAGGAAATTTCAAGTGTAAGAGTGATAGGACCATCAAGAGAATTAATATTAAACTTTTCAAGTGGCATAAGTAAAAAGGTGGCTGGGGCAGGGCATGGTGGCTCATGCCCATAATCCCAGCACTTCGGGAGGCCAAGGCAGGCAGATTACCTGATGTCAGGAGTTTGAGACCAGTCTGACCAACGTGGCAAAACCCCGTCTCTACTAAAAGTACAAAAAAACAAACAAACAAAAAAAGAATTAGCCAGGCATTGTGGCATGTGCCTGTAATCCCAGCTACTCGGGAGACTGAGGCAAGAGAATTGCCTGAACCTGGGAGGCGGAGTGAGCCGAGATCAGTGAGCCAAGTTTGAGCCACTGCACTCCAGCCTAGGTGACAGAGTGAGGCTCCGTCTCAAAGAAAAACGGTGACTGGGTGTGGTGGCTCATATGTATAATCCCAGCATTTTGGGAGGCCGAGAGGAGAGGATTGCTTGAGCTCAGGGCTCGAGACCAGTCTGGGCAACATGGTGAAACCTCATCTCTACAAAAAATACAAAAATTAGTCGGTTGTCATGGCATGTGCCTTTAGTCCCAGCTACTTGGGAGGCTGAAGTGGAAGAATTGATTGAGCCCAAGAGGTTGAGGCTGCAGTGAGCTGTGATCATGCTGCGCACTCTAGACTGGGTGACACAGTAAGACCCTGTGTCGGCAAAAGCAAAAAGGAAAAAGAAAGGTATGATAAATAGTTTCATGATGTGGTATTCTAGATGTTTCAAAACTCAAACTTTTACTCTTTAGTATTCTCTGTTCATATAGGTGTCATGGAGCTTATTTGCAGAAAAATGTTTGAGTTTTTGTGTTTTTTGTTTTTGTTTTTTTTTTGAGACAGAGTCTCACTTTGTTGCCCAAGCTAGGATCTTTGCTCACTGCAACCTCCGCCTCCCAGGTTCAAGCGATTCTCCTGTCTCAGCCTCCCGAGTAGCTGAGATTATGGGTGCCCACCACCATGCCTGGTTAATTTTTATATTTTTAGTAGAGGCAGAGTTTCACCATGTTGGTCAGGCTGGCCTTGAACTCCTGACCTCAGGTGATCTGCCCAGCTTTGCCTCCCAAAGGGCTGGGATTACAGGTGTGAACCACGCGCCTGGCCGAGTTTTCTGTTTTATAAGAGCATAGCCTGTGTAATAGCTTGAAAACAGTCCATTTGTGACCTAGGATCTAATCAATGTTGACTTCTGTTTTCCTTTAAATTAGTTTTATTGTTCAGAGGTAATTTGAAAATGGTTAGCTACTGGCTGATTTTATCTTTTTAAGCTTTAAAGCTTTTAAGCTGTTTAAGCTTTCTACATTGAGTATCAATTCATATGTGAGATTTTAGTCTTTATATTCTCCTGTATATAAGAAACACTGCATTGAGCATTTAGGGTTAATTTACTTTAGCTAGTGGTGTTCTATTCCTTGATAATTAAATTTCTTGGAGATCATGGAATTGAAATAATATCTTAGAGGTAGTTTTATCACTTGGTTAAGAATTTTAGCTTAAGGCCGGGCGCTGTGACTCACGCCTGTAATCCCAGCACTTTGGGAGGCTGAGGTGGGTGGATCATGAGGTCAAGAGTTCGAGACCAGCCTGGCTAACACGGTGAAACCCCATCTCTGCTAAAAATACAAAAACAAAACAATTAGCCGGGTGTGGTGGTGGGTGCCTGTGGTCCCAGCTACTCGGGAGGCTGAGGCAGGAGAATGGTATGAACCCCGGAGGCAGAGCTTGCAGTGAGCCGAGATCACACCACTGCACTCCAGCCTGGGTGACAGATCTAGACTCCGTCTCAAAAAATAAAAAATAAAAAAAGAATTTTAGCTTAATAGATGCACAGATAGGTTGCATCTTTTGTGTTACCAGCTGTGTATTTGGATTATTTGACCTCTTTAAATCTGTTTGCACATCAGTAAAATGGAGTCAATATTATTGTGCCTCATGGGGGTGTTGTAAGGATTGAATGGGCAATACATGTGTTTGATATAGTCCTTGGCAAATAATGTTCAACAAATGTTAGCTATTATTAAGTCAGTTAAGTATAGAGGATTCCAAGTTTACACCAAGGTTGTGGTCTAGGTTTGATATTATTCAGGTTTGAAACTTCATTTAATATGAGCTTTTTCATTGTCCCCTCTGCTTTTGACAGAACATAGGTGGGAAGAAGAGGGTTCAGAGTCTCTTTCATTCCAGTTCTGTGCTTTTTTAGCCAGACTAGCAAGTGGGTTTTGCTTTTTTTTTTTTTCCCCCAGAGATAGGGTCTCACTTTGTCACCCAGGCTGGAATGCAATAGCATGACCATTGTTCATTGCTGCTTTATTTTCTGGGCTCAAATGATCCTCCTGCCTCAGCCTCCCAGATAGGCAGGACGACAGGTATGTGCCACTGCACCTAATTTTTTTTATTTTTAATAGAGATGAGGTCTTACTGTATTGCCCAGGCTGTTCTTGAACTCCTGAGCTCAAGCGATCTTCCCACCTTGACTCCCAAAGTTCTAGGATTACAGGCATCAACCACTGTGCCCAGCTCTTAATAGATTTTAAGAGATAGACTCTATTGTAAGTTTAAAATCTTTGAATCTTCTCCCATAGAAACACATATGCAAATTTTTTTGCACTATTGTGGTGAGGGACAGTTCATGGTGCTGCCTTTCAAGCCTACTTATAGACTCCCTGTTCTGGAGAAAGAATTCATTTCAGCATAAACAGAGGGAGTATGGGGCTGGTTTAGACAGTCTTGGAGCCCCCAAATAAGACAAGAAAAGCACCTGTACTTGTTAGGTTTCTGTATTAGTCCATTTTCATACCGTTATGAAGAAATGCTCAAGACTGGGTAACTTATAAAGAAAAAGATGTTTAATGGACTCACAGTTCCACATGGCTGGGGAGGCCTCACAATCATGGCAGAAGGTGAAGGAGGAGCAAAGGTATGTCTTACATGGCGGCAGGCAAGAGAGTGTGTGCAGAGGAACTGCCCTTTATAAAACCATCCGATCTTGTGAGACTTACTCACTTTCATAAGAATAGCGCAGGAAAACCTGCCCCCTTGATTCATTTACCTGCCACTAGGTCCCTCCCATGACATGTGAGGATTATGGGAGCTACAATTCAAGATGAGATTTGAGTGGGGACACAGCCAAACCATATCAGTTTCTTTTTATTCTAATGCCTGTATACCATCAATAATTTCTTGTATTACTTGATTCTAGTAGTCGTGATTGTTAGCAACCATGTTCCAGAAATTTTCAATGTCTTATCACTGCCTAATGCCACTTCTGAGAGTAGGATATTACTTCTGTGAGCAAAACAGTTTATTTTGATACAGTACTACTAGAGTGTAATAGAGGTATCAACAAGTAATGTTTTTATCAGTTGCTTTCTGTGTGCCTATGCATTCCCAGCTAAGCACTTTACCTGCATTATTTTATTTGTATAAAAGCATGTTCCACTATTACCCCATTTAGCAAATGGAAAATCTCAGGCTTAATACTTTGCCCAAAGTCACACAACTTTAAGTGGGAGAGTCTGGATTCAAACCCAAGTGTGTAAATTTGTGTTCTCATATCTGCTATGTGGAGTGGCCAGAGTTAAAGACATTTAGTGTTGTGCTTTAGTTAACTTGTGTCTCCACATCTTAGCCCTTTGAAATAATGAAATACTTTGTCTTTTCCTGTCACGCCAAATGGTAGTTGTAATTAATATCTCTGGTATTGATTTGGCGTGTGAAATAAACTTTATAAGATCAAATAAGCTTATTTTCTGAAATTTATTATCATACTTTAGGGAAGAACTTTTCTATTAAAATTGTGCTGCAACTTGACTGTAGAAGTCATTAAACCAAAAACTATTTGCTTATTTGAAGTTCAGTTTTCCAGTAGGCTTTGATCTGAAAGAGCCAGGATGGCAAGTAGTAGAGAGCTTTTATTTATGTATTCTGATGAGGAAATACATTACTTAGGTGGATTTATTATGAATAAATATCCATGATACCATAAATACTTTATCATAAACTGAGGCTGATTACAATTTAAGCCACATAGCTTAAATCAATGTATAGTGTTTTTTTAAAAAAATGTATATTTCTGTTCTTTGTTTGGTTTAAAATAGCTATGTTCAAGCTGATTTAAACAGTCTGCTTTCTAATCTGTTCCTGAACACAAGACCACCTTTGGTTCTGAAAGCCAATAGAAGTTCTTCTTCCCCTGATGATTCCCGCCGCCCCCCCCGGTCCCCCGGACCTTTTCTGATTCTGGCTAAGGTACAGCCCTCCTGAGGGTCTTCTGTCTCTTCCAGAGCTCCTCAGCTTTTCCTTGCCCTTCCCTCAAGCATCTGAAAGGAACTTGATATTCACATGATGATTGTATTGCTTCAGATTGTTTTGAATTTGACTGATTTTGCATTTGCAGTAGTTTGGACAGCTTAGGTAAGGGAAGATTTGTGCTCTCTTGGAGATGAGAATCTAGGTAGTTAAGTAAGTGCTGGGATATGGAGTTTATGTCTTAGAGAGCTTTGAAGTGTTTTAAAATAATCATTCATATTCATGGTCAGTGTACAATAAAATGAGTTTTATTGTCTCCTTATTCAGAAATAGAACTAAGTTGGTAAAATGAAGTAAATAAAATCTATTGAGAATGATATTTAACCTGCATTATAGCTTCATTTAAAGTAAAACTAGACAAAAGTAGACTTTGAGGTTTTCATTTGATCAGTTTTGTACACTGTGCATTTGTTTGTACTAACTATAGATACAGATAGAGGAAGGTGGACTAGTTTTAACATAGTTCCATTTGTATTTGAAAGCAATGTTTTAGAAATAGTTTTTGAGTAGGACTTCTCAATTTTTAAAACGTATTCAGTATCTTCTAATAGATTTCCTAACTAGAAATTATAATTAGGCAGTTTCAGCTTCTAGAATGTGTCTATGAATTTGGAACCAAGGGAGTGGACATAGCTGTTGTGAAGCCCGTAGACATTATTCAACCCCTTTTTAGAGCACATATTTTATATATTTATAATGTAAAACATTTTAATAGTCTGGTTTCTTGGCACACAAAATAGAAGTAAAAACTCTAAGTGAAACAAACAGAATATTAAGTTATATTCTTCATTCTTTGCCAGAGGGACAGGGAAATAGAAATATACTTTAGAAGTGTCTGTTTCAAAATAGTAAAAGAAAAATGATTATTAGAAGTGATGTTTTGTATAGTGACCCTAGAGAGATGAGTCATACATAGGGTTTCTATTCGATATTATAAAAATAGCATTTTAAATTGTAGATTTTGATGTTGGTTATTTTTCATTAATAATTTTTCTCAGCTGTATGGTCATTAATACCAACTTTGGTGTAATATAGTACTGATACAATTACTATAAGATGTGGAACCATTTAATTTAAATCTGACTGACATAGAAAACATTATTAATGAACCATTAAAATTTGCTCTTTTGTACCTTGGGGGAAATGGCTGATTCTAGAGCAGGGGTCTCCAACCCCTGGGCTGCAGGCTTGTACTGGTCCGTGGCCTGTTAGGAACCAGGCCACATAGCAGGAAGTGAGCAGCAGCTGGCTAGCCTTACCACCTGGTCTCCGCCTCCTGTCAGATCAGCAGTGGCATTAGATTCTCATAGGAGCACAAACCCTATTGTGAACTGTGTGTACAAGGGATCTAGGTTGCAGGCTCCTTATGAGAATCTAATGCTGATGATCTGAGACAGTTTCATCCTGAAACCATCCCACCCCACCATACATAGAAAAATTGTTTTCCACGAAACAGGTCCCTGGTGCCAAAAAGGCTGCGGACCGCTGCTTTACTGTATTCATATTAACTCATTGCCATGTTTGTACACTGGTTATAGAAATGTAAAAAACTTAAAATAGTCAAGACAACTTTGAAAAAGAACAATAAAGTTGATGGACTAACACTATCTAATTAGAAGTCTTACTAGAAAACTTCAAAATCAAAATAGTATAATATTGACGAAAAGGTAGACAAATAGAAGAGTGGGAGGAGAGGATGGCGAGCCCAGAAATAAACCCACCCATAGACAAACTACTAATTTTGAGAAAGGTACAAAGGGAATGCAATGCAGAAAGGACAGTCTTTTTAAGAAATGATGTTAGAACAATTGGATAACCAAAAAAGAACTTCATACTTGATATGATATTTTTAAAAATTAGCTCAAAAAAGAACATAGACTTGAATGTAAAACTGAAAATAGAAAACTAGAAAAAAACAGGAAAAAAAATCCTTACATCCTTGGCTTGGCAGCTTTCTCAGAAATAACAGTAAAATCAAGATATATAAAAGAACAAGTGTGAATACACTGGAGTTCATAAAAAGGCAAAACTCCTCTTCAAAGAAACTTTCTTCTTCCTCCTCCCCCCTCCTTCCCCTCCTCCTGTTTCTCCCGCTTCCCCCCTCCTCCCATTTCTCCCTCTTCCCCTCCTCCTATTCCTCCCTCTTCCCCTCCTCCCATTCCTCCCTCTTC
>NW_012104332.1:43251-49033 GCF_000951045.1 Mandrillus leucophaeus
AAAAAAAAAAAGAAGAAAAATAGAACAACCTGTTTGTAAAACAGTTTGGCTGTTTCTTAAAAAATTATACCTATACCTATGATATGTTCCAGCCTTTCCCACTTGTAGGTATTTACCTAAGAGAAGAAGGAAATATATGTTCATGGGAAGACTTGTACATGACTATTAATAATAGCTTTATTATCAATAATAACAATAATAACTTTATTTGTAATAAAAAACTAGAAACAACCTAAATGTCCAACAGTGAATGAATAAACTGTGGTATATTTACACAATGGAATACTACTCAACAATGAAAAGGAATGAACTTTTGATACATGCCACAAAACTGGGTGAATCTCAGAATAGTGGTACTGAGTAAAATGAGCCAGACAAGAAAAAAAGACTATATAATATATGATTCCATTTATATAAAACTCTAAAATAGTCTAACTATGGTAACAGAAAAGCAGTGGGTAGGGTTGGGCTACCAAGGGTTTCAAGGAACTTTGGGGATATGCTCACCGTAGTGATTGGGGAATCAGGTATATAAACGTGTCAAAACTTATTAAAGTGATATTTTAAACATTTACAATTCATTGTATGTTGATTATAATTCTAAATGCTGTTTAATAAAAGAAGAAAATGAATAAGTTTTTTTGTCAAGAGGGATTGTGGTGCAGTTGGAAATTGAAAGGACACAGTGAGGTTAGAATAACGATATCTAATGTTAGTATGACGAGTTCACACAAGTTATTACCATATTGTTAACTTGAGGCCTCAGGTGGTTGCCACTTTTTTTTTTTGTTTATGCTTTTAAGGTTTGAATGTCATTCTGCAGGTGAGTGTAAAGATAATGAGAAAAATGACGTTTTCTCCCTTTTTTCTTTCTAACCCCCTTTTTTCTTTCTTTCTTTTTTTTTTTTTTTTTTTTTTTAAAGGAGTGACAGTTCATTTAGATTCTTTGTATTCTTCTTCGTCTATATTTGTCAGTTTGCTGTACATGTACTCCAAGCTGCAGGATTTCATAATTGGGGCAATTGGTAAGTTGTTTTTTTGTTTTTTTTTGTTTGTTTGTTTTTTGTTTTTTTTTTTTTTTTACTAGTTTTCAGCTTTAATATTGTATTATAATTTTTGGCTTCCTAACCTAGTTAACACAGAAAAACCAGATTAGAAAAAATAAAAGCAAAAATTGTTTTAAAAATGCAATTTTAAAATGTCATAAGGCATAAACTTTGGACAAACCTGTCTCTTTGAGGATTATGTTCCCATCTTTAAAAACAGCACATTTTATCTAGTTTAAATAAATATATGTATGTAAGGGGCACTAAGAGGAAGACTGCAGAAGAGACTGAGGTGGTCAGAGAGATAGAGGGACCAAGGAATGTGGAAGGGGCAGGAAAGAATTTCAGGGATTTTAAGGAAAAGGATACCTATTATGTGTAAAGCCCTATTTTAGGTGTACAAACAGATATATTTTTATATATGAGTATACATGGACACTTGTCTTTGAAAGGTAGAATCACTGCACATACGTATATACATACATCTTTAAACAATCGAATCATTCTCATGGCTCATTCAGTGGGGGACCCTCAGAAATGGAGACTATCTGGACCCAGGCTAGGAGGTAATAGCAGATTTAGGTCTCTCTTTACACTCTGATGCAAACATTCCTTGAGTGAAATGGTGGGTGGAAGAGTACACATCTCTAAAAGTATCTGTTCCTCTCTTCTTTCTTTTATACTGACTTGCATTCAGCTGTATTCTTACATGCCAGAAGCATATGTGATGCAACTTTGTTCCACTGTGTACATAAACCAAAATTGAAATTAGCGTTTAATTAGAGTGTGTTGAGGACTTAAATTTAGTATGCTGCTACGGAAGTGGAGTAGTGATTGGCAGTCAGACAACTCTTGGCAGTTCTGCAGAGCTCCTAATGGTCATAAATATATGCAGAGAATTTATATAGATATTTTAAATCAGTTCTCAGAAAAAGTAGTTTTTATTATTATTTTAAATAGTATCTAGTTTTTGGTATTTTAGGGAAAGGAAGTGTTTTAAATGTTTAATTAAAAATATACTGGTTACTTTAACAGTACAAGGTTTTTTTTATTCTTGCGAAATTGAGGTAATTTCTTTTGCTTTTTAGCACAGACATAGGGAAAATGCTAAAATTGAGCATAACAGCATGTATGTGACTAAATAGCGTACAAAGAGTCTGCTAATGAGGGTGCATATAGAATTGACCTGTTTTAAGATAGACCCACATGTAATTCAGATTTTTTAGGTTAAACTTTTTACTTTTAGGTAATTGTAGATTCACATACAATCGTAAGAAATAATGCAGAGATCTCAGGTACCCTTTATCTAGTTTCTCCCAATGGTACTAATCTTGCAGAACTATAGTAAAATATAAAAACCAAGTTCTTGATGTTGATAGTAAAGATACAGCACATTTTCATCACCAGAGGATTCCTCATGTTGCTTTTTCATAGCCACACTCAAAACCTCCCTTTTCCCCGTCACTCCTTAACCCCTGGCAATCCCTAATGTGTTCTTCATTTCTGTTGTTTTGTCATTTCAAGAAGGTTATAGATGTGGAATCATAGTCTATAGCCTTTGGCTTTTTTCACTCAGTGTTATTTTCTGGAGATTTATCCAGGTTGTTATGTGTATGTGTAGTTGATTCCAATTGGTTGGTTGATTGAGACAGAGTCTCACCCTGTCATCCAGGCTGTAGTGCAGTGGGGTGATCTCAGCTCACTGCCTCCACCTCCTCGGTTCAAGTGATTCTCATGCCTCAGCCTCCCAGTTACTAGCTGGGATTACAGGCACCTCCCACCCAGCCCAGCTAAGTTTTCTGTTTTTAGTAGAGACAGGGTTTCACCATGTGGCCAGTTAGGTCTTGAATTCCTGGCCTCATGTGATCTGCCCGCCTCAGCCATCCAAAATGCTGGGATTACAAGCATGACCTACCATGTCTGGGCTCCTTTTTATTTTTGAGTAGTGTTCTATGATACAGATGTATCACAGCTTATTTAACGGTTCACCAGTTGAAGGACATCAGTATTGTGTCCAGTTTTGGACTATTACAAATAAAGCTGCCACAAAATTTGTGAATAGATTTTTGTGTGAACATAATTTTCATTTCTCTGGGATAAATGCCAAGAGTGTAATTATTGGGTTATATGGACGTTGTATGTTTAGTTTTTTAAAGAAACAAACTGTTTTCTAGAGTGGCTGTACTATTTTACACTCCCACCAACAAGTATGAGCAATTTAGTCTCCACTTCCTCACCAGCATTTGGTGGTTATAACTTTTTCTTTTAGCCATCCTAATAGGTGGTATCTCATTGTGGTTTTGAACATCTTTTCATGTGCTTATTTGTTGTCTTTATGTCCTCTTGCTAAAATATCTTTTCATGTCTTTTATCCATTTTCTTAATAATTTTTTTGTTCTGTTGAGCTTTGAAAGTTATGTATATTCTAGATGTGAATCCGTTGTTGGATATATGGTTTATAAATACCTTCTTCCATAATTCAGCAGAATTGAAAATAAACATTTTAAAAAATGTAGTAGTAGGCCAGGCGCAGTGGCTCACGCCTCTAATCCCAGTGCTTTGGGAGGCCAAGTCAGGTGGATCATGAGGTCAGGAGTTCGAGACCAGTCTGACCAACTTGGTGAAACCCCATCTCTACTAAAAATACAAAAAGTAGCCAGGCGTGGTGGCGCACACCTGTAATCCCAGCAAATCAGGAGGCTAAGGCAGGAGAATCGCTTGAACCCAGGAGGCAGAGGTTACAGTGAGCCGAGATCATGCCACTACACTCTAGCTTAGGCGACAGAGCGAGACTTTGTCTCAAACAAAAAAAGTAATAAACTCAAAACTCGTAAGCTTAAAAAATGTACAGCTTAAAAAATGTACAGTCTGGAATTAAACACTTGAGCCTCTGGAGTTTGGTTTGCTTTCGAATTCAGACTATGCCATTTATAAGCTGGTGACCTCAGGCAAGTTACTGAATATCTCAGTTCCTCATTTGTAAAATTAGGGATTTAAAACAGCATCTGTCCTATTGGGTGGGTTGTGAGAGTTAAATGCGCTAATACACACAAAGAACTTGAACATTGCTTGACTGGTAAGTGTTGAATATGTGTTAGATATTATGCTATTTTTAAAAAGTTTACATTAACTTTTGCCTAATTACACTTTTTATTACTTTGTAGTGGTTGGATTTCATCCCTTACTGGTCTCAACCAAAATATTCCTGTTGGAATCATGATGATAATCATAGCAGCACTTTTCACAGCGTCAGCAGTCATCTCACTAGTTATGTTCAAAAAAGTAAGTGAAAGTTTATGTCTAAATTTTTATAGTGAACCTGGTGTAAAGTTTTCATTTTCCCATTTTGCTGTAATTTGGTGTAACCTGAAGCCATTTTATCGTTATCGTACAAGCTTGCTTTCTGAGGATTACTTTTTACAATTAAAAGTTATACATAGGTACATTTTAGAAAATTGCATCACTTTTTAAACTTCAGTAAAAAGGGAGTATTTTAAAATCATTTTAACTGAAAGCTTTCATGAGTTAAAGAGTCAGCCTCATTTTTAAAATTTGGATTTTTTAATATATGCTAAATTTCTTTTTTTTAATATGAAGCATATTAGCCTGATTAATGAATAGAAGCAAAACTGTTATATGGTATGTACCTTTTATTCATATATACCTCTTAGGTTTTGTTTTTTTTGTTTTTTAAAATTTTTTATTATAAATTCAGAGGAAACATGTGCAAGTTTGTTACATGGTTATGTTGCATAATGCTGGGGTTTGGGCTTCTATTGAACCCATCACCCAAATAGTGAACATAGTACCTGATAGTTTTTCAAGCTTTGCTCTTCTCCCTCCCTTTTGGAGTCCGCAGTGTCTGTTGTATCCATCTTTATGTCTGTGTGAACCCTTTGTTTAGCTCCCGCTTCTGAGTGAGAACATGCAGTATTTGATTTTCTGTTTATGTGTTAATTCACTTAGGATAATGGCCTCCAGCTGCATCTATGTTGCTATGAAGGACGTAATTTCATTTTTTTTATGTGGTATAGTATTTCATGGTGTATATGTATCACATTTTCTTTATTCAGTCTACTATTGATGGATACTTTGGTTGATTCTATGACTTTGCTATTGTGAATAGTGCTGCAATAAGCATATGAGTGCAGGTGTCTTTTTGATAAAAGGATTTCTTTTCCTTTGGTTAGATACCCAGTAGGGGGATTGCTGGGTTGAGTGGAAGTTCTATGTTTACTTCTTTGAGAAATCTCCATACTGTTTTCCATAGAAGTTGAAGAAATGTACATTCCCATCAATGGTATATAAGCATTCCATTTTCTCTGCATCCTTGCCAACATCTGCTATTTTTTGACTTTTTAATAATAGCCATTTTGACTGGTGTGAAATGGTAATTATTGTGGTTTTGATTTGCATTTCTCTGATTGGTGATGTTGAGATTTCTTATGTTTGTTGGCTGTTTGTATGTCTTCATTCAAGAATTGTCTGTTGATGTCCTTTGCCTACTTTTTAATGGGGTTGTTTTTTTTCTTGTTGTTTTAAGTCCTTTATAAATTCTGATTGTTAGTCCTTTGTCAGATGCATAATTTGCACATATTTTCTCCCATTCTTTAGATTGTCTGTTTACTCTGTTTATTCTCGCTCTTTCTTTCTGTCTTTCTTTCTGTCTTTCCTCCGTCTCTCTGTCTTCCTGTCTTTCTTTCGTGAAAGAGAGTCTCACTCTATCGCCCAGGCTG
>NW_012104332.1:49083-53483 GCF_000951045.1 Mandrillus leucophaeus
GTACAAGCTTGCTTTCTGAGGATTACTTTTTACAATTAAAAGTTATACATAGGTACATTTTAGAAAATTGCATCACTTTTTAAACTTCAGTAAAAAGGGAGTATTTTAAAATCATTTTAACTGAAAGCTTTCATGAGTTAAAGAGTCAGCCTCATTTTTAAAATTTGGATTTTTTAATATATGCTAAATTTCTTTTTTTTAATATGAAGCATATTAGCCTGATTAATGAATAGAAGCAAAACTGTTATATGGTATGTACCTTTTATTCATATATACCTCTTAGGTTTTGTTTTTTTGGTTTTTTAAAATTTTTTATTATAAATTCAGAGGAAACATGTGCAAGTTTGTTACATGGTTATGTTGCATAATGCTGGGGTTTGGGCTTCTATTGAACCCATCACCCAAATAGTGAACATAGTACCTGATAGTTTTTCAAGCTTTGCTCTTCTCCCTCCCTTTTGGAGTCCGCAGTGTCTGTTGTATCCATCTTTATGTCTGTGTGAACCCTTTGTTTAGCTCCCGCTTCTGAGTGAGAACATGCAGTATTTGATTTTCTGTTTATGTGTTAATTCACTTAGGATAATGGCCTCCAGCTGCATCTATGTTGCTATGAAGGACGTAATTTCATTTTTTTTATGTGGTATAGTATTTCATGGTGTATATGTATCACATTTTCTTTATTCAGTCTACTATTGATGGATACTTTGGTTGATTCTATGACTTTGCTATTGTGAATAGTGCTGCAATAAGCATATGAGTGCAGGTGTCTTTTTGATAAAAGGATTTCTTTTCCTTTGGTTAGATACCCAGTAGGGGGATTGCTGGGTTGAGTGGAAGTTCTATGTTTACTTCTTTGAGAAATCTCCATACTGTTTTCCATAGAAGTTGAAGAAATGTACATTCCCATCAATGGTATATAAGCATTCCATTTTCTCTGCATCCTTGCCAACATCTGCTATTTTTTGACTTTTTAATAATAGCCATTTTGACTGGTGTGAAATGGTAATTATTGTGGTTTTGATTTGCATTTCTCTGATTGGTGATGTTGAGATTTCTTATGTTTGTTGGCTGTTTGTATGTCTTCATTCAAGAATTGTCTGTTGATGTCCTTTGCCTACTTTTTAATGGGGTTGTTTTTTTTCTTGTTGTTTTAAGTCCTTTATAAATTCTGATTGTTAGTCCTTTGTCAGATGCATAATTTGCACATATTTTCTCCCATTCTTTAGATTGTCTGTTTACTCTGTTTATTCTCGCTCTTTCTTTCTGTCTTTCTTTCTGTCTTTCCTCCGTCTCTCTGTCTTCCTGTCTTTCTTTCGTGAAAGAGAGTCTCACTCTATCGCCCAGGCTGCAGTGCAGTGGCACAATCTCAGCTCATTGCAATCTCCACCTCCCGGGTTCACACAGTTTTCCTGTCTCAGCCTCTTGAGTAGCTGGGATTACAGGCATGCACTAGCATGCTCAGCTGATTTTTGTATTTTTAGTAGAGATGGAGTTTGACCATGTTGGCCAGCCTGGCCTCAAACTACAGACCTCACATGATCAGCCCTCACAAAGTACTGGGATTACAGGCGTGAGCCACCGTGCCCAGCCTGTTTAGTGTTTCTTTTGCTGTGCAGAAGCTCTTTAAGTCCCATTTGTCAATTTTTGTTTGTGTTCCATTTGCTATTGAGGTCTTAGTAGTAAATTCTTTGTCTAGGCCAATGTCTAGAAGAGTATTTCCTAGATTTTCTAGGATTTTTGTAGTTTGAGGTTTTACATTTAAGTCTTCAATCCATCTTGAGTTAATTTTTGTATACGGTGAGAAGCAGGGGTTAGTTTTATTCTTCTGCATGTGGCTAGCCAGTTTACCCAGCACCGTTTATTGAATAGGGTGTCCTTTCCCCATTGTTCATTATTGTTAGCTTTGTTAAAGATCAGTTAGTTGTAGGTGTGTGGCATTATTCTGGGTTCTCTGTTCTATTGGTCTGTCTGTTTTTGTACTGGTTACCATGCTGTTTGGTTACCATAGTCTTTTTCCTTTTTTGAGACAGAATCTTGCTCTGATGCCCAGGCTGGAGTGCAGTGGCACAATCTGGGCTCACTGCACCCTCCACCTCCCCAGGTTCAAGCGATTCTCATGCCTCAGGCAGCCAAGTAGTTGAGACTACAAGCGTGAGCCACCACGCCTGGCTAAGTTTGTATTTTTAGTAGAGATGGGATTTCACCATGTTGGCCAGGTTGGTCTCTAACTCCTGGCCTGAAGTGATTCGCCCGCCTCAGCCTCCCAAAGTGCTGGGATTACAGGTGTGAGCCACTGTGCACTATAGTTTGAAGTCAGGCAATATGATGCCTCTGGCTTTGTTCTTTTTGCTTAGGATTGCTTTAGCTCTTCAGGCTCTTTTTGGTTCCATATGAATTTTAGAATTGTATTTTCTACTTCTGTGAAAAATGATGTTGATAATTTGATAGGAATTGTATTGGATCTATATATTGCTTTGGGCAGTATGATCATTGTAACAATATTGATTCTTCTAATCCATGAATGTGGATTTTTTACATTTCTTTGTGTCATGTATGATTTCTTTCATCAGTGCTTTGCAGTTCTTCTTAGGGAGTTCTTTCACCTCCTTAGTTAAATGTAATCTAGATGTGTGTAGGGGTGTGTGTGTTTGTCTGTTGTAAATGGGATTGAGTTCTTGATTTGGTTCCCAGCTTGAATGTTGTTGGTATTTAGAAATGCTACTGATATTTGTATGTACTTTCGTGATGCTACTGATTTTGTATCTTGAAACTTTTTTTTGGTTTTTTGAGACAGAATCTCACTCTGTTGCCCAGGCTGGAGTGTAGTGGTGTGATATTGGCTCACTGCAGCCTCTGCCTCCTGGGTTCAAGCAGTTCTCACGTTTTAGCCTCCTGAGTAGCTGGGATTACAGGTGTGGCACTAATTTTTCTGTATTTGTTATAGAGATGATTTTGCCATGTTGGCCAGTCTGGTCTCTAACTCCTGACCTGAAGTGATCCACTTGCCTTGGCTTCCCAAAGTTTGGGAGTACAGGTGTGAGCCACCGCACCCGGCCTATATCTTGAAACTTTACTCAAGTTATTTATCAGGTTTAGGAGTCATTTGGAGGAATCGTTAGGATTTGTAACTGCCCAGTTGTTTTAGCTACGCTTCTTCCTGGAGAATTCCCAAGTCTATTTTCACATCCTTAAATAAAAAAATCATTAGTGTTTTTATTTGTTTATTTAAAGTTTTGTTTTGTCTTGCATATATATAATTTTGATATATTTTATACATATTCAAACATGATATTGAGACCTTGGGAATAACACCTATGTTTTAAATGATAAAGACTTTTTGATAGTTCTCACTTTAAAGAAAATAAGTACTTATAATTTTTTTACTATTTTATTTCTTGAGGATATGTATGAGAAATGCATAGAAATAATTTTACCTTATATTTAAAACCACTTTGTACTCTTTCAGTACTTTACTCAGATATTTGCCTTTTATCCTTCTCAAAACCCTATGAAGGTTAAACCGTGTCTGTTCTTCCATATTTTCTCCATTTGAAATTTTTAACTTCTCTTCTGCACTAAACACACATACCATTGACACTCAGCTTTCTAATGTTACTAAATCCCTTTTCCAGTTTTCCTCCTCCTTAACCTCTGTAGCTTTCTATACCACAGGTGGCTCCTCTGCTAAGACTTTGCAATGATGTTCTAATTCTCCTGCCTCTGTGGCTATTCTTTCTCATCCATGTCTTTATCCAGTTCATAATAAGGTCTTAAATGTAATCGGCTCTTTGTGCTGTGCAGTCATTTTCTTTGGGAATTTCATCTTCCCTTATTTTTTTCAGTTTCTTCTCTACCTAGGTGACCTAGAATCTTGGAATTGGAAAAGATAATGCTTTGCATAAACCTTTAGTTGCATCTTCAGTTTGTCATTTTCATCTCCAGTTGTTGATTGATGTCATCTTTTCACAGTAATGCATCATAAACTCTTCAGTTTCTTAGTGCTAGATGTTCCTTTTGAATGTTCTGATTAATATTCAAGAAGCGTTTATTAAGACCATATATTGTATAGATTCAGTTATTATGAAATATCTAAAATGGGCAAATATATAGAGACAGAAAATATATTACAGCTTGACTGTGGCTTATGGGTGGGGTGGGGAGTGGGGGTAATGAAAGTATTTTAAAATTAGGTTGTGTAGATGTTATAGTCACAACTCTATGACTATACTAAAAATCATTGAATTATACACTTTAAAGGGTAAATTGCATAGTATACAGATTTTATCTTACTGAAGCTTTTTTTTTTTTTTGAAGAAACATTTATTGAATACCTACTATGAATGAGATGGCAATAAGCACTTTATGTAATTCCATTGAACATTTTTGTCAGTGCTGTGATT
>NW_012104332.1:54271-56865 GCF_000951045.1 Mandrillus leucophaeus
TTGAGATGGAGTCTTGCTCTGTCACCAGGCTGAAGTGCAGTGGCACGATCTCTGCTCACTGCAACCTCCAACTCCCTGGTTCAAGCAATTCTCCTGCCTCAGCCTCCTGAGTAGCTGGAATTACAGGCGTGCGCCACCATGCCCAGCTAATTTTTGTATTTTTAGTTGAGACAGGGTTTTACCATGTTGGCCCAGATGGTCTTGATCTCCTGTCCTCGTGATCCACCTACTGGGATTATAGGCATGAGCCACCATGCCCAGCTGCTTCCATTACTTTTTAATTCACTTTCTTAGATCCCTTTTTAGTATCTTTTCCATCTTTCTCTTCTTTTCCATTTCCAACCTCAGCTAATCCAGAAATTTGTTTTTACAGGTTACTTACATTCCCTCATCCTTCTCGCAGTCCATTTAATATATAATTACCATATTAACCTTAAAAAAACCCCCCAAAATCGGCACTCTGCAGGTTTTTGACGTGGATCTGGGATTGGGAATGGGATTTTGGTGGCAGTGCGAAGAAGGGCTGCATTCAGAAACACCAGCATCGCTAAGGTTGTAAAAACACACCACATGCCATAAATTTAGTCAGCAAATGGGCCTTAATAACCTAATGATGAAATCACTTTTATTGTGCTCAGCGATACTCTGGGCCCTACGCAGAACACTTTACCAGTATTATGCCATTTTGTCCTCTCAAGGAATCCCAGGTTGGCATTATAGTGGTGGTGGGAAGAAGGGCTAGTGGTGACATCTCACAGCTCCGTGATTAACACTTTTTTTCCTAGTCAAACTGTACTGCTCAGTTTCTTCAGATACATCATGTACATTCCTTTGTTCCAGATTTTGTTTATATGATGTTTTTAAATCCATGCATTAATTCGTCTTCTCGGCTAGTTGAAGACCTGTTAGTGTTCTTTCAAGACCCAGCTCTGATCTTGCTGTGTCTCCCAGAATGTTTTTTGTTGCCTTGTATCTTAGGGACCATGTCATTCTCTATTTTCTTGGGGAAATTTAACTGTCTGTATTGCTCACTGTGGGACCTAGGCATAAGCCAGTTTATATGCCTTATGGTGCATGTATTCTGGGTACCCACCTGTTAAGCACCCCCAATGTGAACAAGTCTTTTAGCATTGGAATTAGATGAGAAGAGCAAGAGTTTTGCTTTGGAACCATACAACTCAGGTTGAAATTTTGGCAACTTCACTTACAGCTGTGTGACCTGAGACAGGCTTCTGTAACCACTCAGGTTTAGTGTCCTGAACTCTACTCCAAGCTGCGTGAGAGTGGAGACCTGTTCTGTATGCTTTCAGGTTGTATTCCTCACATCTGGAACAGTGACATGCAGTGATTAGCATGTGATATGCACTCAGATGTTTGTTGAATAAAAGAAGGAATGGGAAGAGTAACCACTTTTATAGGGTTGGTGTGAGGGTTAAATGAAACAGTGAATGTAAACTGCATAGAACAGGGCCTTCTCAGTTAATAGTTTTCCTTTCTAATCTTGACCTCTTTACCATTTTATATTCAGGGTCTGGTTTAGTGTCTACTTTTGTTTAGTAAATGCCTTTATCAAGTCAGCATGCTATCAGAAACAGAAAGAATGAAGAGGTTAATTGCAGGGAATTGGCTGGTGAGGTCAGTCTGATATCAAGAGGGCAGGCCGGAACTCTCAGGCAGAAGCTGAAACTCTAGTCCACAAGTGAGATTTCTTCTTCCTCAGAGGAACTCCAGTTCTGTTCTTAAGGCCTTTCAACAGATTGGATGGGGCATACCCAGATAATTTAGAACACTTCTTAAAGTCAACTGATGGTAGATGCCTATTACATCTACAAAATACCTTCACAACAACACCTAGGTTAGTGTTTGATTGAATAAGTGGAGACTATGGCCTAGCCAAATTAACACATAACACTGACCATTACAGTCAGTGTTGGAGAATTCCTTTATTATTTCACATGTATCATTGAGGGTGTTTTATAGAACTAGAAATGTAATACATTTAGAGTATAGTAGAGGGTTTTGTGGTGTGTGGCAGTTTTCACTCATTTGTTAAACAGCTGTTATTGAGCATATATTATGTGCCAGGCACTGACCTGTGCATGAGCTCAGAGAGATCACCTGTTGGTGAGGAAGAGAAATAAATTGGTGGGCCTCCCAATTCAGTGATTTAATGGCCATGATAGAGGTAAGTATAGGGAGCAGAGGGACACCTAATCAAGTTTTGGAGGTCTTTTAAAGTATTGCTTCAGCTGAGATATAATGATGGCTGCTCATCATTATAGTTATCTAAGCAAAAGAATAAGGGACAAGGAAGAGGATAAGAGGGATAAGTAGGTACCAGAGAGTGGGAATACCACGTTCACATCTAGTTGTAGGAAATAACATGGCAAATTCAGGGAATTAAATGTAGCTCAGAATGGATGGGAGATAAAACATGTTGTGTGAGCTGGGGCTAGGAGAATTGTACGGTGTTGGTATTGGAAGATGAAATCGAACACATAAGCATACTTATACCCTACAGTGTCTTGTTAAGAAGTTTAAATCTTCTCCAAAAAGTGGTAGTGAGCCATAGAAGAGTTTTAAGGAGAAGAGTA
>NW_012104332.1:58880-84066 GCF_000951045.1 Mandrillus leucophaeus
GTTTTTTGTTGCCTTGTATCTTAGGGACCATGTCATTCTCTATTTTCTTGGGGAAATTTAACTGTCTGTATTGCTCACTGTGGGACCTAGGCATAAGCCAGTTTATATGCCTTATGGTGCATGTATTCTGGGTACCCACCTGTTAAGCACCCCCAATGTGAACAAGTCTTTTAGCATTGGAATTAGATGAGAAGAGCAAGAGTTTTGCCTTGGAACCATACAACTCAGGTTGAAATTTTGGCAACTTCACTTACAGCTGTGTGACCTGAGACAGGCTTCTGTAACCACTCAGGTTTAGTGTCCTGAACTCTACTCCAAGCTGCGTGAGAGTGGAGACCTGTTCTGTATGCTTTCAGGTTGTATTCCTCACATCTGGAACAGTGACATGCAGTGATTAGCATGTGATATGCACTCAGATGTTTGTTGAATAAAAGAAGGAATGGGAAGAGTAACCACTTTTATAGGGTTGGTGTGAGGGTTAAATGAAACAGTGAATGTAAACTGCATAGAACAGGGCCTTCTCAGTTAATAGTTTTCCTTTCTAATCTTGACCTCTTTACCATTTTATATTCAGGGTCTGGTTTAGTGTCTACTTTTGTTTAGTAAATGCCTTTATCAAGTCAGCATGCTATCAGAAACAGAAAGAATGAAGAGGTTAATTGCAGGGAATTGGCTGGTGAGGTCAGTCTGATATCAAGAGGGCAGGCCGGAACTCTCAGGCAGAAGCTGAAACTCTAGTCCACAAGTGAGATTTCTTCTTCCTCAGAGGAACTCCAGTTCTGTTCTTAAGGCCTTTCAACAGATTGGATGGGGCATACCCAGATAATTTAGAACACTTCTTAAAGTCAACTGATGGTAGATGCCTATTACATCTACAAAATACCTTCACAACAACACCTAGGTTAGTGTTTGATTGAATAAGTGGAGACTATGGCCTAGCCAAATTAACACATAACACTGACCATTACAGTCAGTGTTGGAGAATTCCTTTATTATTTCACATGTATCATTGAGGGTGTTTTATAGAACTAGAAATGTAATACATTTAGAGTATAGTAGAGGGTTTTGTGGTGTGTGGCAGTTTTCACTCATTTGTTAAACAGCTGTTATTGAGCATATATTATGTGCCAGGCACTGACCTGTGCATGAGCTCAGAGAGATCACCTGTTGGTGAGGAAGAGAAATAAATTGGTGGGCCTCCCAATTCAGTGATTTAATGGCCATGATAGAGGTAAGTATAGGGAGCAGAGGGACACCTAATCAAGTTTTGGAGGTCTTTTAAAGTATTGCTTCAGCTGAGATATAATGATGGCTGCTCATCATTATAGTTATCTAAGCAAAAGAATAAGGGACAAGGAAGAGGATAAGAGGGATAAGTAGGTACCAGAGAGTGGGAATACCACGTTCACATCTAGTTGTAGGAAATAACATGGCAAATTCAGGGAATTAAATGTAGCTCAGAATGGATGGGAGATAAAACATGTTGTGTGAGCTGGGGCTAGGAGAATTGTACGGTGTTGGTATTGGAAGATGAAATCGAACACATAAGCATACTTATACCCTACAGTGTCTTGTTAAGAAGTTTAAATCTTCTCCAAAAAGTGGTAGTGAGCCATAGAAGAGTTTTAAGGAGAAGAGTAATTGAATTGATTAGATTTAAATTTTAGAAGCGTTATTCCAAAATACATTTGGGATTTGTGGGGCCGAGCAATGGTACTTGGAAACACTTAGGAGACAGGCTAGGAAGCTGATTAGTAATGATGGTGGCCTGAACTAAGGAAATGTGAAGAAAATGTAGTAAAGAGAAAATGAGCAGGTAACGATTATAATCCAACTTGGGCCTGGAAGTAGGGGACAAGGTGAGACTCAAGGATGACACCCAGGTTTTTAGATGATGGACCATTCAGGAAGAGAGTACAAGAAAAATGGTTTGGGGATCAAGATGTTTTCCACATTGATGTTGAATTTGGGGAGTTTAAATTAACTGGTGGTGCATTAAAATATAAATATTGAGTAGGCTTTTGTATATACAAGTCAGGAGCAAGGGAAGATCTTTAGGCTGGATTTCTAGACTGGAAAGTATTGACTTATTGAAGTGAGTGAAGCCTAGAAAGTGTGTGGAGTCAGAAGAGGGCCTTGAGGAGAATACTTACAACAATGAAGACTCTGCTGTGGGTGGAGTATGAAGCGAACTTTAACCAGCACTGGCCGTGGTTGGGGAATGTGTGGCACAGATGATCACTAGAGCCAGGGTGTGGAGGAAGTGTTTATTCTGTAGCTGTTCCATAATGGACTACCCTGTGCATGCTCTGAATTCTTTGACCAGCCGTTTTTTTCCTTTCCATTTTCCAGGTATACAGTTTTTCAGGACCCACCACACAAAGGAAAAGTTATAGAACGGTGCTCATATGCCAGGCATTGAAAAGAAATATGACTTTCTCAAATAAAATAAAAGCATTGATATGGATATCATGCAGCATACTCTGATATTTTGTTGTTGTTGTTGTTTTTTACCTCATAAAAAAGTTACCAGAACCTCTCTTTCTATGTGTTCACAAGTTCCTAAACTTCTCTGAGTCTCAGATTCTTTATCTGTGAAATAAGGAGTTTAGAT
Organism: Mandrillus leucophaeus; assembly: GCF_000951045.1. Classification (NCBI taxonomy): domain Eukaryota; kingdom Metazoa; phylum Chordata; class Mammalia; order Primates; family Cercopithecidae; genus Mandrillus; species Mandrillus leucophaeus. The sequence goes on from NW_012104332.1 coordinate 61,495, forward strand.
GAGATGATTTTCTGTATGATTTTATGAAGTACAATAGGGATACCGTAAGCTAAAATATAATTTGCACCAGCTTTCGTATTTTAATAGCAGGCATTTTTCTTGCTGTAATAGAAATTAAGATCCAATTTTAAAAACCTAATTTTTCTTTTTTAATTTTCTGTTTCACACTTGATCAAAACTGGCAGTTTAATGACAAAAAAATCCTTTGCAGGTATGTAGCAGTATTTATAACCACTAGGGGTCAGGCTTTTCAAGAACAGTTAATGCCCTGTAACTGTACTCTATGCACAGTTTTGACTCTAGAATTGATGGGTTTTATTAAGCTGTTCTTCTCTTAAGGTAAATGTGCTCTGTCCTATATATTTATCCTCATTGAAGTGAATAGGATTTTGGTAATTTCGTTGGCTTCTGTTGTCTCGCATAACTGAAGTAGGTCATCATTGGTGCTGCAGTGCGCAATATGAGATTGTGCTGTTGGTTTCCCCCACAGTGTCGTTTTATACTCCACATTTCAAATATTGAAAGAATATATGTCTTCTGTACATCTACATGGAGAAGAGTCTAGTTTAGTCCTGACGTTTCACAGATAGATTTCTTGTTTTCTCTCAGATTATTTCCAAATGGTGTTTTTTCAAAAGGTCCTCTTTCTATTAGAACTATTAGAAAGAATTGAGTAATGGTTTTGGGCTAAGCGGGGAGATGTTATAAATGTGTCAAATAACAATAAATGAATGCATCACAGGAGACTATGGAGCAGGGGAATCCAAAATTTTTTCCTTCTGTTAATTGGTATAAGAGCTAGAATAACTTAATATGGAAGTAATTAATAGATAATATATCATTTGTATTCCTTTTGGGACCTGGTTTTGCATGATTATCACTTCCATGAAATTTGTTGATAGACTGTCATGTTCACATTAAATAGTTTTTAATAGTGAATTTTTTGGATTTTGAAAGAATTTTAGAAAAAAGTTATTTTACCTCTTTAAAAGACAAGTTTTCTGAAGTGTTTCAAATTTTGTTTATTTACTACAATATCTATTCTGCAGATACTCATTTTTGTGGGAGCGTTGAATTGGGTCTATGATACAGAACGCTGTGATTAAGTCTCACTAATTGGTGTTTTATGGTAAATGCTTTGTGAAGATATCCTATTATATATAAAGTGATAGTTTTCTTAGGTGAAAAGTGACTATTAGAGTTATCCATCTACATGCAGGGGATTGGTTTCAGAACCCACCCATCCATATACCAAATCTATGCATACTCAAGTCTTGGAGTCAACCCTGCGGAACCCATGTATATAAACAGGCTTCCGTGTACTCGGGTTTTATATCCCATGAATACTGTATTTTCTTTCTGAGTTTGGTTGGGAAAAAAATCACATATTATAAGTGGACCTGCCCCGTTCAAGGATCATCATCTGTACTTTCTTTGAAAGCATTGCTATCGTTCACCTCTCCCCCTTGTCTCTCCCACTTTGTGACTTTATTTATGACCTAGGATAGAAAGCTGATAATTCCACTGTGCTGTTTTTCTGTAGTCACAGATAGGCATGCTACTTCTCTGTCAGAACCATTCAGCACTGTCATCTTTGCTGACTAGGAATCAATTCTGGATCGTTCACATCGTCTATTAAAATGCTTATCCATTTACTTGTCACCTTCTTCTAAGGGACACAGATAGAGTAGTACTTTTGAATTCCTAGAAAAAAATGGCACTCTTGAGCAGATTGTTTATATCCTGTCCTCGGTTGATACTCTTAGTTTATTCACCTAAAAAAAAACTTTACCCCCAATTTTTATTTTGTTATCTTTTTCAATAAGTACTAAGCTAGCTACTTAGTAGATCCCAAATCTATGTTACTGTAACTAAATTATTATTATCTTAGGCATCTTCAAATTTGGTAGATTTGGTAGATTGGTGAGTATTTACAATGCTGTAAATATGGCACTTTCATCTAAGTCATCTTTATATGCATTTTTTTATCAGCTTTATTGAAATATAATTAGCATACAATTCACCCATTTAAAATATACAGTTTAGACCATGCATGGTGGTTCACACCTGTAATTCTAGCACTTTGGGAAGCTTTGGGAGGCCGAGGAGTTTGAGATCAGCCTGGGCAACATAATGAGACCACCCTCCAACCCCTTACAAGACATTAAAAAAAAAAGACTTATCCAGACATGGTGGTGTGAGTTTATTGTCCTAGCTGTTGGAGAGACTGAGGTGGGAGGATCACTTGAACCCAGGAGTTTGAGGCTGCAGTGAGCTGTGATTGCATACCACTACACTCCAGCCTGGGCAACTGAGTGAGACCTTGTCTCTAAAAAATACAAAATAATTGGAAAAAAAAAAAAACCTAAAGTATACAATTTAATGGCTTTTGGTGTATTGTATTTGTTTTAATTGTGGCAAAATATGTATAACGTAAACTTTGTCGTTTTAATTATATTTAGGTGTACAATTCAGTGGCATCAATTACAGTCACAGTGTTGTACAACCATCACTAACGTCTATTTCCAGAACTTTGTATCACCTCAAACAGAAACTCTAGTCATTAAGCAATAATTTTATTCCTCCCTATTCTCAGCCTCTGGCAGCCTCTGATTTGCTATGAATTGCCTGTTTTAGATATTTCATATAAATGGAGTTATACAATATTTTCCTTCTGTACCTGGCTTATTTCATTACCATAATGTTTTCAAGGTTCATCCATGTTGCAGCATGTATCAGAAATGCATTCCTTTTTAAGACTGAATAATACTCCATTGTATCTGTATACCACATTGTGTTTATCTGTTGATGGGCACTTGAGATCTTCCCACCTTTTGGCTATTGTGAATAGTGCTGCCGTGAACATTGGTATACAGGTATCTGTTTGAGTCTTTGTTTTCACCTCTCTTGTGTACATATATACCCAGGTGTGGAATTCCTATGTAGTCTTATAGTAATTCTATGTTTAGCTTTTTGAGGCACCTCCAAACTCTTTTCTGCAAGGACTGTATCATTTTACATGCCCACCAGCACTTTCTCTACATCCTTGCCAACACTTGTGATTTTCCATTTTTCTCATTCCAGCCATCCTAGCAGGTGTGAAGTAGTATGTCTGCTTTTAAAACATTTAACCTCTGAGGTGACTGCAAACTGAGCATTTTACTTTGTAACACAGGTATAGTCTCCTTAAGCTGTATTGTACTTATTTGGTAAAAATTATTATTAATGAGGACAATTTTGGAACACTTAATCCCCAGCAAGTAGACAAATAATTATTCAGTGGCTTCTACTGCAGATTACTAAGCTGTGTCTTTTAGGGGGTGTAACAATGAGTAGAATTAGTTGTTGCCCTTAGGCAAGTAAAAGCAGGTGGGATATAATACGACATGGACATAAACCCTATAAAAGAAGAAGTACATACATGCTTCCCCAGCTGTACAAAGGATTGGAGGTACTCTCAATAGGGAAAGCCATGGCTAGTTCAGGCACAAAAGAGCGGACAGAGCATTATTTGAGAGAGTGCTTAAAGGGTGCGTGATTTCAACATGGTGAAACTAGAGCGGCAATTCAAGGGCTTACAGAAGGAATATCTGACCCATCTGTGGGCAGGAGGGTTAGTAGAGGGTTTCCAGAAATTTCAAACTGAAAATGTTAGGCTTAGAAGTCCATACTTTTTTAAAAACTCAAAACAAGAATTTAAAAAATATATATTTAAAAAATTCATTTGTTTTTATTTTCCCAGCTTTTATAAAATTTGAAATAATTTTGGCCTGACAGGGATCTTAATAAAAGCACAGTTTCTTGAAATGGTATTCTGTATGTTTTAATGAAGACATATGTTTGGATTATTTAAATAAAGGGCCATTATTCTTTACTTCCCATATGATACAGTTTTTCTGTGTCATACACCACCACAGCATGTACTGTCTCTGAAGCTGCATTAAGGAGGCAGGACTCCTTGATGAAATCACATCTACATTCTGCAGATACTTAAAAATTAATTTATGTTAGTGTAACTCATTTATATACATTCCGATTTGATCTTTAGGAAAACTCTGAGGAGCACATAGGGTAACAAATATTCTTGTTTTATGGGAAGCAGACTTGAAGTTTTGAGTGGTGGCCAGCCAGCTGGAATTAGTGGAAACCGAATTTAGTGCCTTTTCTGTGATTTTCCTAAAACTAAATATTATTTTAGGAGTAATGCAGTTCCCATAAGTAGAAAAGATAGTATTTAAGTTGCTTAATTTTTTTTTAATTCTCTAGACTATTCTGCATTTGTGGAATTTTCCACTAGGTAATATGCATTCAGGTCACATACACAGTGAGATTTCCTAAAGTGACAGTACAGATAAAAAGGCTGTGCAACTTGGTGATAATTGTGCTCCATTTAAGCAAACCATCAACTGGTACTTTTTTTTTTTTTTTTTTAAGATAAATTGTATTTTATCAAAATGGAAATTTTTTTTTTTTTTTTTTTTTTTTTTTGATACTTTAAGTTCTGGGATACATGTGCAGAACATGCAGGTTTGTTACATGGGTATACATGTGCCATGGTGGTTTGCTGCACCCATCAACCCATCATCTACATTAGGTATTTCTCCTAATGCGATCCCTCCCCTTGCCCCCCACTCCCAAGTTGTGTAATTTTTAAAAAAAATTATAGTACTTGGTGTCAAAATCTTCTCCCTGATATCAGCAGTGTGAATTATCAGTAGATACCATCTGAAACCCTGGAGGGAAGTAATAAGCTTTTAAAGATCTTGATGATTAGCCTGTCTTTCACGGGGCCCTGAAATCAAGAATCCACCCTTTTCACATGGATATAATGGATTTGATACAGTATTTGAGCATTGTGCACTGTATATATGTATGTGGTCTTTTCCCTCTAGGTGGCTCTCTGGGTCTGTATAGATACAAACTATTGAGAAATGTGGCTATTCCTACCTTTATTTTGCTTGTGTGTTCTGTGGGACTGTTAATTACATTTTAGTAAACTGTGAAGCCTGTGAACACATAGTATCAGCCACTCAATTTAGTGCAAGTTTGAAAAAGGAAATAATAAAGCAAATAATAATTAACATTTATTTATTACATGCTCACAAAGTTGGGGGAAGAGGGGAAGAGACAGACAAGTGAATCTGTAATTGCATTGCTCTGATTGGGCCTAGTAAGTAAAGGTTGATAAGATTTCTATAATACACTTCATTTTCTAGGATCCAATCATTTGTACTCACTGTGAGATAAGTGTCTAGAACATAGGAGTAGTGATTTATCTGTATCTTTAATTTTCCATAGAAAACTTGGTTTTAAAAGGGAATAAAAATAATTACTTTTATACTTATGGTAGTGCTAAGGTACTAGGAAAAAGGAATCTTCAGATTTACCAGTATATGTATTTGTTGGTGCTCTCTTTTTATTCTTGACCATTTGACACTTTGATCAGTAGTAATGTGGCGTTTGCTTTTACCACTATATCAGAAGCACTCAGGGCTGTCTGGGTTATTTTTATCTTGTACCCTGATAGATTTTCATGCATTAACATGCTTTCTTGATAGCTTTTCTGATAGCTTTTCATGTGTTAACATACTCTCTTCTCTTGGCATCAGTGAGAAGTATCTGTATATGGTTCTTCCCATTCCTCTCCCAGTCATTCCTTCTTGTGGATGCCTCTTAAATAGTGTCTTTTTAAAACAATTTCAATTTTTATTTCAGATTCAGGGGATACATGTGCAGGTTTGTTATAAGGGTATATTATGTGATGCTGAGGTTTGGGGAACAGTTGAGCCTGTCATCCAGGTAGTGAGCATAGTACCCAATTGGTAGTTTTTCAGCTCTTCTCCCCCTCCCACCCTCCCCTATGTTTATATCCCCGGTGTCTATCGTTGCCATCTTTATGGCCATGTGTACCCAGTGTTTAGCTCCTACTTATAAGTGAGAACATGTGATATTTGGTTTTCTGTTTCTGCATTAATTAGGTTGTGTACTTGATTTTATTCTCTTTCTACTCTGGGTTCTCCATAGACAGTTTCATAAATGCCAAAGTTTCAGCTATCATTTATATGTTGTCCCTTAGGGCTGCTATAACAAAAATACCATAGATTAGGTAGCTTAAACAACAGATAATGATTTCTCATAGTTCTCGAGGCTGGGAAGTCCAAGATAAGGCACTGATAAATTCAGTGTCTCGGAGGTGGTGGGGGGGCAACTTCCTGGTTCTTAGACAGTTTCTGTGTCCTTATGTGATGGAAGGTTGTCAGAGAGCTCTCTGGCATCTCTTAAAAAAAAAAAAAAAAAGTTTTTTTTAGAGACGTATATTGCCCAGATTAGAGTGGAAGTCTGGGACCATAGGTGTGTGCCACCACACTGGGCCTTGGGGTCTCTTTTATAAGGGCATTTATTCCATTAATGAAAACTTCACCTTCATGGCAAAATCACCCCCCAAAAGGCCTGCCTGCTAATACCATCATATTGATGGTTGGGATTTTAACATAAGAATTTGTGGGGGGAACATAAACATTCAGTCCATAACATATGCCACTGGTTTCCAAGTCCATGTCTTTAGCCCATTCCTCTCCCAAGCTTTGAACCAAACCTTTACCTGCCTGCTGTGGCAGGCCTAGAGTAGGTTGTCAATAGCCTTGGAATGAATGAACAAATGTTTAGAACTTACCATCTGGAACGAATGAACAAATGTTTAGAACTTATCTTCTCCATTCTCTCTTCTCCCCAAACCAGCTATCCTCTTTTCTCTCTTCTTGAAACTACTTCCCCAAATACAAGCTTGCTTTGAGAGTCTTTGACTCATTATCCTTTTTCTTACTCCACAGTTACCAATTCCTATCCAGGTTTGGAAAAAAGACTGACTTGGATGCATTGGCTCCTTCCCTAAGCCTGCTTTGATTGCATTTCAGTCAAGCTTCTAATTTAGATCCAGTCACAGTGCAGTGTAATTACCAGTATCTTTCTCTCCCCACTGTGTGAAGTTTGTGGGCATATAATTAATAAATGTTGGTTTGTTATTTCCTTCTTCAAATTTGTGTTAAAATAAGTGGCTGATGTTACGTATTGATGGACTCATAGTTTAATTATGCAGCTTTTAAAGCATACATTGATAGAATATTTTTGAACCCTACTCCTGAAAATAAATTCCAAGATTTGAGTGATGAATCAGTATGGAGAAACAATTCCCAGAAGTGTTTCTTTGTGCATTCTTTAGGACTTGACCATACACAAAATGTTAAATTGTATACAGAGTGCATAGCAGCAATATGTTGAAGGACATAAGTAGTGCTTGGTACATTAAATGATAAAATGATCTCATTTGATTATAACAGAACCTGTGGTGTATATATAGCTAAAATGGATATAGATAAGGTAATGTTCTCTCTGAATAGTTTGGGGTAATAAATTAATGTATTGTTTCTTGTTACTATGTTTATACCATTTCATTGTAATGCTGTAATAATTTCACTTGACTAATTGGGTGCAGAGGAAAATACAACTTTTTGCAGTTAGCTAAGAAGTTCTTTATTTTTGGTTTGAATTAGCATAATTATCTCTTCAGCTTGGAGAAGAAAAGGAAAACCTGTTTTAAGAAAAATGTTTAAATACAATTATTGTGTGTCAGTTTGGTGGCTAATATTCTTGATCTTAGGAAGCATGACCACAATCTAGCCTTTTTTGTTTGATTAATGTTGAGATTAAGAGCTGCTGGAAATGAATGTGTAGGTTGCTACTTACCTTCTCCCACTTTTTTGTGCCTCTGTAGGTACATGGACTATATCGCACAACAGGTGCGAGTTTTGAGAAGGCCCAGCAAGAGTTTGCAACAGGTGTGATGTCCAACAAAACTGTCCAGACCGCAGCTGCAAATGCAGCTTCAACTGCAGCATCTAGTGCAGCTCAGAATGCTTTCAAGGGTAACCAAATTTAAGAATCTTCAAACAATACACTGTTACCTTTTGACTGTACTTTTTTCTCCAGTTACTGTATTCTACAAATATTTTTATGTTCAAAACACAGAGTACAGACAGCATGGATATTTCCTGTTCACTTGTGCATGGGCTAAAACCAGGAAAACTTCCTTGTCTTATTACTTTACCTAATAGTTTCTTAATATTTCAGTGCCCCTTGCAGAAAAAATATTACATGCTAAATAAATATTCTCCATATTTTTTGGGGGATGATGTTCAGTGAATTATTTCAGTGGTGACCCACTGAAAATTAATAATGGTACTTATGATTAAAAACACATTTAATACTAACTGCAGTAGTTCTTTCAAGAATCTTTAGAGATAAGGATTGCGCATTGGAAAAGTAAACTATGTTTCATTCCTTTTTCCCTATTTATATTGAAAGAAATAGGCCAGCAGAGACTTAGGGATTTTAAATTGGCTTGCTTTTTAGCTGTTTCAGTCACCAGTGAAGAGCCTATTTGCATTTTGTAGTAGATAATGTAATATTTGTCATCTTTTTCTTTTCTTTTTTTTTTTTAGAGTAGCTGATATTTTGATAACAATCTCTGATTTGCATGGGCACTACATTTCTTATATTAAGAGAATTAGTATTTTGGCTTCTGTACTGCTTGTGGTTGTAGGATTCAGGGGTTAATGGAATCACAGAAATGGTTTTCTGCAAGAGTTTCTTTTAAATAAAAAGTTTGGGGGTGCAATATAAGAATTTAATATAATATGCAGTACATTATCCAAAAGAGAAGGTAGTTAATGCAGTAGAAAGTAGTGGTAATAATTCCTTTTTAAAAAAAATTTCGGTAGTCATATAGTAACATTTTGCTATATGAAAACTTTGGTATATTCTGTGGTTACAACTAAGATTGTGTCTGGCAGCTCTTTTTGGGGGATGTGTGTGTGTAATTTTTAACAGAGGTATTAAAGGCTAGTCTAACTGTTGTCTAAAAAGAATGTACAGTATTTAAGGGATTTTCCTTTTAGCTTTTAATCTCCAGTGGCATTAAACATAAAAAGACCCTGGCATTTTTTCATATACTTGAATCCCTAAATGCACCTGTCTTTCACTTTTTGAGACAGACTGAATATACCTAAAATTTCCAGCAATAGAAAAAAAAAAGCATTTAACTTGCACCAAGCAAGAAAATATAAATACAGTTAAATGCATTAAGATAATCACATTAAAATTGTTACTATGCAGCACAGAACTTCGTTCTTGTAGTATTCTTGGGTTCAAACTTTGAATCAATTTTAACACTGATTAAGTGACTCAAAGACATTTGTAAGTCATGCTACTGTGTTTTGAAAGTCTAGCTAATTTAAGATTGCAGAATGATAGATGGTGATTTTTCAATTAGATTTTAAGTAAGGATTGTGATATTAGAGGCTGGAAATCCTTATTTTTTAAAAAATCAGATAGGCATAAATAGTTAAATCGCTTTCATTCTCCCCAAACCTGGAGTTACAGAAAAAGTTTCATGCTAGAGGTGGGATGCCAAGTTCTCACTATCCATGAAGCAGCGCTGCGTGTTACTAGGTAACACAGATCCATCCAGATGGTGTTTACATTTGATTTATTTGGGATCTTATTGACATCAGGTATACTTGGAAGACATTTCTTTTACTCTTCAGCATATGAATTTAAAGCTGTTTTTGTAAATATTTCGAATCAGCGATAATTTCTATCTACATTCTCAACCAACTTAGCCAGTTTGTTTTTTAGAGCTTGTAGTGTTATTGGAAATCTTTTTTATCAGTGTGCTTTATTGAGTGTAGATTTTGCACACATTCAAAACATTAACCACAGAATACAGCAAGAGCACCTATATTCACTATTAACTTATATCCCAAGTCCATTTTTTTCTACACACTACAAACAAAAGATATATTAGAAACTTTTGAAAAACGCTGAAATACTTTGCTTCAGAATTGGAATGTTTATATTACATAGAAATCCTCAAAGGTAGCATTATTAAATAGCAAAGAATAATTAGAACCCACATCTTTTTTTGTGTGGATGGAGAAAATGTTTTAAAATTCAGTTATTTAATACAAGTTTGAGAGAGAAAATTGTTTTTTAAAAATATACATATGCATTGAAATGATGGCAATGCTTACAGTATGATCAAGTATGAAAGGAGCTTTAAATTCTTATATTTACTTTTCTCTATCAGTAAATTGTTAAATTTTCACTCAGCAAAAGATTGGCATTTGTTAGTGTTTTATATTTAATACTAAAATCACAGTCATGAAATCATAGTCATAAATGGTCTTCACATAGTAGTCATCCGTGTTATTTTTCAGTTTGTAATATTAAATTATGGCAATTTTATTTCAAACTAAAGTTTGAACACTGGAAAATCATTACTCAGTGATTTGTAATTTGGGACTTGGATTATTTATCTAGAGATGTTTGTATATTTTGTCAGTAACTAATATTGCGCTGCCATCATGGTGACTGTCATGGTTCTACAGAAATGCCCTCCATGTGTCCCTCTAATGTTGCATGTTTCAGTGGGTTAGAAGTTTTGTATATTTATTGTATTAACACAGAGTGTCATAAAATAAAATGCTGTTTACTGGATGTTTGTTTGTATAATTTTGAACACTATAATAGCAATTCAGAGACAGACATTGTTAAAGGTTTGATGTATCTAGAAATTCCATGTTTGATTTTTAAAAAATATGTGTATAAGTCTGTCATGTGCTAAACAAAATAATATGAAAGACCTAGTTAAAAACTCTGAGCAACATAAAATGACCATTTTTCTGTTGCATTAGACCTTTACAGGTAGTGGAACAGGAGTTTCATCCATATTAAATAGTTTGGCCCCTTTAAGGTCAAAATACAGATCATCTAGAAGTTAAATTCAAAATGGAAAACCTATTCGTGGCTCAGATATTTCATTGTGGATTAAAAATGGGTGTCTCTGTACTAGTATTGTATTTATTCAATTGTATTCTGATTTCTAACTTCGCTACCTATTGCTGTTTTATGTACTGATGAAAGTACTTATTTGTGTATATTGGATTTTTCACTTGGTTAGCTAAAGAAGATGTAAAAATATCTAAAATGATGTTCATGGTGAATCTTATTTTGAGAAATACATGTTAAAAAAGGAACGGTATTATTTTCTGGTTGTTGTATTTTAAAAAGCGAGTTTGGATTTTTACACCTAATTTACTAGGAAAATATTCTGTAATTCATGTTAAGATAATGTATGGTTTGCATTTTAAGGGGATTTATGTTAGGTTAATTAGTCGTTTCTGTAAATCATTTGTAATAGTGCTTTTTACTCATTACTGTATCTTTTTCTGAAAACACTGTTGTTAACATCTGATTCGGTACCCTTATTGGTACAAATCTGTGTTTAGCATGACTGTTTATATACAGAATTTTGTTATATTTTGAGCATTTTTTTCCCCTGCTTATGTATACCTTAGAATTACCATGGCTGTCATATACCATTTCACTATATCTCCTTTCAGTTTTTCCTTAAGGAAAATGTCCAGAGGAATTTGTTCATTTCATGTGATTAAGCCCTTTAGAGGTGAAAAAAGATTGGTTAATTTTAAAAAATTGAGGATGGTTAAAAAATAGAAAACACCTTACTTTGATACATTTTAAAGTACAATAGTATACATTTATTTAGAGTAGAATAATGTGTTTAAAACATGAGTTGTTTTAAACACTTTTTTATTAAGCTAAAAAGTTTTATCTCACATATTAAGTATTACAGAAAGTGAAGTATTTTGGCTAGAATTTTAGGGCACATTTTATAAAGCAGCATGCCTGCAATATTGGTGGGTATTTTTCAACTTTAGGACTTTGTCACAGTATGTAGAGAGCTAGAAATAAATCTAGAAACTTTCTAAGCCAGGTATTGCCACTAATCTATCTTATATAAGCAGATATCTCTTACTTGAAGGTTGTAGGAAAATAGGGAAAAGACTGCTCTCCAGTTTTCACACCACCCCAACACCCCCCCCCCGTGGGTTTTATATTTACAATTTAACTTTGGGGTTTGGGTAAGACATTTAATGTATATAATTTTGATTAGTACTGGCCATGTTTCAAATGGCAAGGGAACATGGGAACTGTCATGTGGCAATGTAGTGAGTGTTAAACTTTGTGTTTGTCCAAATCCTGATTTATTTTCCAGTTCATATCTTTCTGGGCTTGACATGGCTGATGGTGTAGCTGAAACGCTCCTAACACTAAAAGCCATTTAATCTTTTCTCTAATAGGAGCAGAAAATAGTTAATCACCCACCTAGTAATATAAGATTACTCTGAATATTATCTTCTATACATTAAAACAGTTCTAGTTGGTAGAATAATACCATACAAGTTTTATTTTTAATTTCTAGTTATTTTCAGTGCTTACTTAAATGTAATTCTAGAATTCCTCCACAACTTTTAATATTTTGTATGCCAGTGATTCTCAAGATAAATCATGGTTGTAGTAGTTGTTACTGTTGGCAGTTTGTCGTAATATTCAGGTATTTGGGGATGGGGGAAAACACCAAAAATCAGTGTCTTTTATCTGGTGATCACTTTGGTGTCTACAGTATTCTAGTCTCCTGCAGAAAAACTGAACCCACTGGGCCTATGCATCCCTCACATTTTTTTTCTAGTATAAAAGCAATACATATGTGTTGTAGAACAATTAAAAATTCAGAAAGTGATAAATGCGAAAATAAAAAATCCTTAATTCTGTCATCTTGGGGTACCTCTGCTAATATTTTATTGTCTTCTAATCTTTTTCTATGCATATATATTTTGTAGAGTTAAGATATATAAGCAATATGGATTTTTAAAAACCTTATTTTCCCCTCACTTAGCTTTATGTCATAATGGCCTGATAGTTTAGTTTTTTAAATGAACCTAATTTATAAAATCAATATACATTTCAGTATAAATTATAGAAAATATTTATAAGCAAAAGAAATAACTAAAATTCTCATAATTTTACATCCATGAATAACTTCTATTAAAATCTGGTTTATATCTTTCTATTAATTTTTCTAGGAAGAAAACTTCCTAATATTAAAAATGAGATGACCCCGTACATCCTTGTACATCCTTTAGGGATATTTACCTAGTTCTCAAAAGCCACATTTCTTTGGGTCCTTAAAGTCCACACTGGTACTGGATGTCATCTGGCCATAGTGGACTCATTCCTGGCTCATCAGTTTTTTATTCTGAATGTAGATATGTCTAGAACTCTACTGTTGCAGAATTGGAACATAAGAGGTAGCCATTTTCTGCCATGAGGAAGGAATCACCAAGAAAGCTGGTCTGCAATGAAAATGAAGAATGAAATCGACATAACAGGAGATGTAAAATGAATGACATAGAAAAGATCTAGTGGCTTTCCTTTTCCTTTACAGAGCCCTACTGCTCACCCTTATCCCATTATCCTCATAATCTTACCGCTTTTTCTTCCTCAGCTATCTTGAATTGGTTTCTTATTACTTTTAACTGGAGGATCTTAACTAACACAACAGTTTATCTTATTTCAGTTATGATATAAATATGTATTGACAATTTTAATATCTCTGAATATATTTCTGTAACATTTAGTATAGCTATATGGCTACCATCCTATGTATGTATCATAAAGTCTTATTCCTTTAGGTTTTGATTTTCAGGGTTTTAAAGTTATAAATAATTTATCAAGGAATATATTGTTGCTAAATGTAGGGACTCGAGCTTTTGTTTTCTCTTTAGTACAGATTGCTGAGTTAAAGGGTATGTATAGTTTTTAAAGCGCCTTTCGTGTGCATTGCCAAGTTGCTCTCCAGAAAAATTTTATCCATATGTAACTCCATCAGCAATGTACAGAAAGGCCTCTTTCTTCACACCCTTGGCCAGCATTGGATGTTCCTTTTCTAAAAAGTCTTTTATCCCAATAGATTTTGACAAATCAGGAGGTTCCTTTTCTGAGCATTCTGGTTTCACATGGCTTATGGGCTCACCCAGTGCTACAGGTTTGTTTGTTTTTGTTTTTGCTAAATAGGAGTAACTGAGTACCCTGCACCCACCAAGAAATCTTCCACTTCCTGAAAGCTCTAAGGTAAAGATAATTAGCTGAATGCTCTGTTATAACAGGATGGAAAAAGAAATAGTGGCCTCAGGTAGCCAATCCACCAAGTCTCTCCAGGTAAAATTACATGGGTTTTGACAACAAGTTATGTTACCTTTCATAGATTGTAATTTTAAAATGATAATAGTCTGGGTGGACAGTATTTTCTTAGTTTTTTTCTAATAGTAACTTATTGTGGGCTTAACTGTATACCAGTGTTCTGTACTAAATGCTTTATATTACATCACTTAATCTTCATACCAAATTTGTGATATAATTTCTGTTGTTGGCCTTGTTTTTGTAGAGTTCTAGGAAATTACCCCGAAGTCACTCAGTGAGTGGTGGTGGTGAGGGGCTGGAGAGGGATGATGAGAACACGCAGGTCCCCTGACTCCTGCCAAGTGTGGCTGCCCCACCGTGCTGCCTCGTTCCAGTTGTCTTCCCTTTCATCCTTCCACATTTCCAGTCATTCATGTCCATCCTTTAGGGACAATGGATACTGGAAAAAAAAAATCAACAAAATTTTTACATGATTTTTGGATTATCCAGACCAAATGCTAACACCTGCCACCTAAAGGTGAGTCCTATTGCCCATCCTTCAGCAGTGTAAATTTTCTAAAGGGTCTTTGGCATTTGTGAGTTTGGAGAAACTTCAGTTGAGGACAAATCCTTATTATTAGGTTAAATATGCTTCTTGTGTGATTGTAATAGTTGCTTACTCTGAATGAGAGATTTTTGATACTAAGAAAACAATAAAAACTGTCACAGCCTATCATTTACTTTCCTACTGTCATATACTGAATTTCTTGTGTCTGTTTTCAGGATTGAGCTAAATCCTGATTGATAAATTGAGACATATGTCATCTTCAAAATTATGAAAAATCACTAGGTGTTTTCTCTGACAGGGAGGAAGAAGCAGTGTTTTCACCAGTTGTGATGGTGAGGCCCTTTTGGAGTTTTATTTGGAAGTTATTCTAAGTGTCTGCAGTGCAGAGATATTGGTGTTGCCCAGGAATTTGCATTGGCCGCCTTCCCACCCTGTGCATTCCAGGTAGAAGGAAACAACATAACAGTTTGAGGGGGTTGCCTTTGTTGTCAAACATATATCTGAGCTTTGACTTTGCCACTTACTAGCTTTCTAACCTGGGACACATTATTTCACCTCAGTTATTTAAGTGACAGTTATCTGTAAAATGATAGTAGTTTCTATCTCATAGGGTTTTGATGAATAAATGAATTTTATGAAGTGCTTAGCGTAGTATCTGCCCATAGAAATTGCACAATAACTAAGGACACTTACCATCTCTCAGGTGTATTGATGACTCCCAAATCAATCTCTCTCCCTAGTATAGTCCTAGCTGCACACAGGACTTCTACATTGGCAGCCTAAGCTGAACCTCCTCACCTTCACTGTCTGCTTTTTCTGGAGTCTTCCTCTTGTTGATCACATCACCTTCCACCCAGTTTCTACACTAAATACCTGGCTGTCATCCTAGACTCTTTCCTTCCCCTCCACTTCTGATCAGTCCACCTGTCCATTCTTTTCCCCTAACATAGAATTCATCCCATTGACTGTCTTTTACCATCACTGCCTTAATTCAGGCTTTCGTCTCTTGTGAATAAAATCATAGTGGTTTCTCTTAAACATAGGCACTTTCTGGACTGCCTACCTGTAGGTGTTTAATTTTTCAGGATGTTTGGCTATAAAAAGCTAAAAAGCTGCTAATAGCAATGTGTTATTTGATTGACTTTTCTTTCCCATGTGGTTTTGGTTTCACTACTTCCTCTTTTTGTATGCTTTTATCTGTGTCCTGTGTACCTTAGTAAAATTGGCAGTTTATGTCTGCAAGACTTATCTTGCACAGCTGTTCAGGGTAAGGAGAGGAAGTTGTACAAGGAAGAAGATAGTAGTAGGAGCAGCAGGGGGATGGCTCTGCCAAATGACTCAGCTGCTAGTGAGGGCCTCTGAAATAAAGTTATTGGTTCTTACTGCTTTGAAGAGTAAAGTTTGCTTTGATGCCTTACCCTTCATTGTGTGAGGGTTGAAAAAGATTGTTTGAAACTACTGAAATAATATCCACATAAAATGTCCATGTTAGTAAGGACCGTTCTAAGTGGTTGTTTGGTTAAGCAAAAACTTTAAGGGGGTGTAGGTGTAATTTGAATGCAGAATGTTCCAGGAAGATCAGTGTGGAAAGTGGACCTAGAAGCAGAATTGCTAGATAACAACTAAGGATGGGAAGTGGGGGAAGCACATGGGAGGGTTCCCCAGCTTCTACCATTCTCTGTGGATTAAATTTTGGAGAGTATAGTAACAGCTGAAAAAGCAATGGAAATGTTCTGATTTTTCTTGAGTTATTCAAATCATGATTATTTGGAAAACCGTGTGTGGTTTTTAAAAACTGATGTGGGTAACTTTGTCAGCTTTTATTTTTATTAGAAACCAGAACATAAATGTAATTTCAACTGTCATAGGCCCTAGATCAGGGGAAGAAATTGCCTTTTTTGTTTTTTTGTATGAAATAATAAATGCTTCATGGGATACAGGAAGTTGAAAGAGTTGAGAAGGGTATTTAGTGTCATTCTTGAGTTTATAAATTAGAATTCCACCTATTCTGGATGAGGCTTTTTATGGCCAGGATTACCTTCAGGAAACATGGATGTGGAATGACACCATATCACTGGCTTTTATTTTTAGGGTTGTTGTTGGAAGAGGAGGATGTGTCTTTCAGTTAACTTTTCCCCATTGTCATTGTTACATATTTATGTTTGAAAATTCCTTTTTAATGGAGCATTTTCATATTTCATAGCTTTACTTTATAATACTTGAGATTTTTTTCCTATTTATAATTGTGTTGATGCTTCTTCAAGGAAGAAATACGTACTTGACATTAAAGATAACACAGATAGGGACATATATGTTACTAGTGAATGGAATAGTTTAAAATACCTGAATATCTTTTTCCCATTCATCAATATTACATGTAAGCTAGTTAAAATAAATGTTGACTGATTTATAGGTATTTTCTTGATCAGATTATACACATCATATTGAAGCCAGTATACTCAGACTTGAAAGCATAAGAATGAATTTGCAAAATCTGGTTTAATTAAGATCTGGGGAGGGGAGCACATTGTGAAAATACATATGCACAGGAACCGAATCAATGCTAGACAAACAATGTATTAGTTTACAATATAATAGGATAACTACAAGTTTGAAGGCTCAAATTGAGTCCATCAGCTGTAAATACAACTTTATATTTGGCTCAAGTGGCTGTTGAATATCAAATGGTGCTGAGTTCCTCCAAAGCACCTAATGACCCCCTCAGCCTTGGAAGGAGTTTCACCACAGTCTCGGAAGAAATCCCAGTCGTGCCTTTAACTCTTTTGGCCCTTGGAAGTCATTGCAACCCCAATACAAATGCCGGCCAGGGATTTCCAGTGGCCACAAGTTATTGCACAGAGAGGTCTGTTCTAAGCCAGACTCTTACAGCTAAGGAGGTGTGAGATTAGCCCTTAAATAGTGGTCTAGCATTAGCATGGTCTATAAAAGCATGTTAAGAAATAGCTCCTCAGTGATTATGTACCAGCTACTAGTTATCTTACTAAGAGAAAAGGCAACATGGCAGCTTCACATTTCACATGAAAGACTAGCATTAACTGGGCCTGGCTTGCTGGCTTAACCTTGACATATGCTAGTGATTATTTTAGACCCAGGAGAAAATGATTTCATACCAGTCTTTTCTTCACATAAGATTTGTGTAGCATTAAAATTACAGGTTACTGAATAAGCCATGAAGGCAAAAATGTGGAACTCTCCTTTGCCAAAACAGAAACATTCCTGTTTTGACTCCTGTCCAGTTTCCAAAACAACAAAACATACATACACCTTTGTTATTGCACATCTTTCACACGAACTTGTGTATGTATAATATACATATATATTTTTAAATATGCTACACATAAAAAAAGACTATGGCACTTTACAGAATATATGTTTAACAAAGATCATTACACCACAGATGTTTGAAAACTATAAAAAACCCTTACACAATTAATGCAACATTGTTTGAATTATCAGCACACAGGTTTAAAAAATCCACAGAATCCAAGGCAAATATTTCTGCCTCAGAGTACACTGAGAAGCGCAGCCCATCCCATCCTGTCATGAGACTTTCTTTAAGCACAAATTCAGGCAAAATAAATAAGACTATCCTGGTAGTAATAATGGTCCTATTTATTAGAAAAATAAGTGTGGGCCAACAATCTATTTTTAACATTTCTTACTAGCATATTCCTCATACCCAGTGGTTTTTAAACAGCTGTGTGGAAGAGTATGGTTTAGACTTGCATGATATTAGATGGTCCTTTCACCCCAAGCCTGGCTAATGAATTCAAGGTTTAAAAGTCCCAACATTACCTTTTTACTATTTACTCAGTGTTTAGGTAGTTTTTAGTGGTTTGGGGTTTTGTGTGTGTGCATACCTGTGCTTTTGTCTTCTGTGTGTTCAAATTAATAACATAAACACTGTCAAGTGACTTTATTATGGCCAAGAAGTCACACTCCCTTGTGACTGTTTCCAGGTTGATCTAGAGGTACACTGCCGCCTTAGCCAAAGAGCAGGTGATGGACATGCTCGGAGGATCCTCTGAGCTTAGGACTTAACTTGTAAGGACACTGAGATTGTAAACCTACTGTCAGAAAATGGTTTCTCTATCCCAGAAAGAAAAAAAAAAAAAAAGTGAGTCTTCTGATAAGTTTATGGAAAAATTTTGTGTTTTCCATCAAGATTTGTCTGATGAATGGGATTGCTTTTAATGAAAATTATTGCCAAGGTTTGAGACTTGGTTAGAACATTATAAATGTACACACAGAGACAGGAGCTTTGTCCAGTGGCTCCTCCAGCCTCTTTCTGGGTGGTGTTAGAGATATGGTTAATGTTTCCTAGGCTGCTATGAAGATACCCGTTTTTTTTCTTCACCAAAATCACAGGATTTATATCTCGCTCACTTTGAATTTTGGTTCAGGAATGGGAAACTCATTAAGGCCTAACAAACACCTCCCACCCCTTTTGCCCTTAGCCCTTATCTGTGAGATAAGATGGTTTCTCATATAGGCCCAAAACCAGAATGCAGTAAAACTTTAGTTGTCCCATTCCATCTCTGTATAATTATCTGTTCTGCACCACCATATGGTGCTTTAGACTCAGACAGCTTTAACATGATTCACTTGGGGCAAGGTTGCAAAATCTGAACCAGGGTTGTATAGCTGGTAGCACTTAACACACAATACCTTGTCCACAGAAGGTACTTTTTCAAAACAAAGTCCTCAAGCGAGCAGATTAATGAACCCAGAGACCTACACTTTTTCCCCTTCCAGAAATCTCTTAAAGTGCTAAGGAGTGTTTCTGTATCATGATACAATTTTGAAGCTCCCATGTCAGAGTAGCTTGTTTCTGCGATGCCCTGGTCATTCTGAGATACTGTCTTCCTGAATCAGTGATATTGGTAATTAGGAAAGTAGTTTAAAAGCCCCTGAATCCTTATTCATAGTGGTATTTGATTCTTTTTGTAAACAGGTGTAGGCAGTGCTGTGACCTTGATCTAGCTCCTCTTTTTGAATTAACTTTGTCCTCTGTACTTTCCTGGAATTAATTAAAGTCTCAGCTGCAGTTCTTCAGTTGCAGCAATTTAATGTTATCTCAGTCTGCTTTCAGGATCAACACCAGTAACTACAAAAACTTAACTCCCACAACTAGCTTCTTTTTGTTGTAGAATGCCATTCTGCTACTGTCGGGATTGGAAATAGAGCTGACTACAGCATGGTCACCAAACAGGGAGGAAAGGGCTCCCTGCAAGTGCCGAGATTCTGGCAAGTCCTCCCAGTGAACATCTGAATGAGCCGCAGCTGGCTTGGGGACCTCAGTCCCTGGAAGGAGGAAACAGAGTGAGGTTTCCTTTTGGCAGTCAAAGCACAATCCTAACCTTAGGAGAAAAACATGTGATCTCCAGAAGAGGACACTGTGCCAGAACTGGTGCTAGCCTGGCTGCTGGGAAGAGGAAAAAAAATGTCTTCACTAGCAAGATTTCGTATTTATTTTTGTTCTCATATGATTGTATAGGTCCTTATTGTTTCTTTACTCAAATTTCTAAAATCTCTGGAGTGACAGTTCAGTTGATCCACCTTACCCTAGGATTCAGCCTAGAATAAGTTCCACAGCATGACTCCACACCACCCCTGCTGACCCCTTTGGTCAGCTAAGCAAAAGACAGTATCTTGCTGTGCCCTTTAGCAAACACATCCTGTCCCCAGTAAAATTTATAGTTTTTTGTTCGTCTCCAACTGAGATGGCCTTGAAAGAACAGAGGAAAACAAAAAATCCAACCCAAAACCCTATTCTGAGGCAGAGATGCTCACACACAAGCAGCGTTGGAGCAGAAGCAGCCTGCAAATCTGGTGGATGGTCTCTTCCTTTACCAGAGAAACTGCTGCCCTAATGATTTACATTATTATCCTTCATTGAACCTGGGGGAGATGGAGTCTGACAGAACTTGGTAACTCCAGGTCAGGGATTATATACTATTTTCATGTTCCATTCCTTATGTCCACTGCAGACCGCACGTCCAGTAACTTTGCGTAGCTGGATGTGGCCTCTCACTGGTCCTGTTTAAGCCTCGGGCTGTGGAACGTGGCTTTGGTAGGTAAAGGTTGGTTCTCCACTTGACTCAAATGATGAAACTGTGAACTGTTTCACAAGATTACTCAAGGGAGAAAATGGCATTAATGTCTTTTCCAAACTAAAGGAGGCAGATCAGGTTTTTCCCCTCTTCAATTTCTTCCTGTACTTTGTCACTGGAGGTTGCAATTTCTGCTTGTGCGGAGAAGACAGCACAGATGAAAGTGAGGACTGTGCCCCCGATGGCGGTATAAAAGGCCCAGCCCAAGGAGCAGTCTCCAGGTTTGTAGGCAGATGCATAATGTCCACAGTAGTCTATGGCCTTCTGGCAACCCCAGCCAGCAGGGTAGAGTATCAAACCAAGGATAAGGAATAGACCTGCAGAACAAAAGAGAAAACAGGTTAGAAAATCCCCATGGTGCTACACTGTCCGGATCTGATGTGATTGTTACTTGATTTGCTTGCTTTGGGCAAGGGCATCTATTCTGCAACAGAAAGTGTTGGGACTGTTTCATGCAACTAATGTGACCTGATCAAGAAATAACACATTATTAGAAATATTTTCAGCCACTTTTTTACATGTTGGAATGTGAATCCACTAAAAATTTCTCTTCTAGAAAAGAAGAAACAATTTTCTTCTAGAAAATTGTTACTTTTCTTCTTCTTAAGACAGAGTCTCAATCTGTTGCCCAGGCAGGAGTGCAGTGGTGCAACTGTAGCTCACTGCACTTGAACTCCTGGGTTCAAGCTATCCTCCTGCCTCAGCCTCCCAAGTAGCTGGGATTACAGGCACCCACCACCACACCTGGCTAAGTTTTCGTTTAAGTAGAGATGAGGTCTTGCTATGTTGCCTAGGGTGGTCTCAAACTCCTAAGCTCAAGTGATCCTCCCACCTCGGCCTCCACCATTCGTGGCCAACTTGTTACTATGTATTCCCACAGGGCTTTTGGTGCACTGAGCATTTCTCTTTTGGTCTAAGGCAGATGTTGGCAAACTAAGGCCCTCAAGCCAAATGTAGGTTTACAAGTAAAGTTTTATTGGAAGACAGCTGCAGCCATTTTTGGATGCCTACGACTGCTTTGCTATGGTCTGCAAAACCTAAAATATTTACTGTCTTTCTGCAGAAAGCGTTCGCCAACTCCTGGTATAAGCAAAATTCACACAGAACCACCTGATGTCAGCCTGATTAAATGCAAGAGCAAGGGCCAAGAGGGAGACCAGGTCTTTACCTGATTTGTTACAAACTGCAAACTTTGTAAGGACTTTCTGTCTGTGTACTTTTAAGAGAGTAGACACTAATAAGCTTTACTTCCATTCTGCTGACCCTACTACCTTGTAATTTTAAACACCTATTTTCCTGTTCTTCACAGCATTACTGCTCACTATATAACCAGAATGCATCACTTGAGTTATTTTTCATGCCTAGTCCCACCAGAGCTAGGACTAGGGTGAGGCACAAAAGGAGTCGCTTGCTGACCCTCAGGTATCAGCCCTGTGCCTACAGTGGGTGCCTCACCCTGGCTGCCAGTCACAAGACAACAGCTCCTCCCAAAAAAGCCAGAGGCCTGAAATGACAAAAGCAGCCTAGGCCCCCCAGATTTTACTCAGCAAAACTTTAAAACTTTCTTGGTAACAAATCTTTAGGCCAGGTGCAGTGGCTCACGGCTGTAATCCCAGCACTATGGGAGGCTGAGGTGGGTGGATCACGAGGTCAAGAGAGTGAGACCATCCTGGTCAACATGGTGAAACCCTGTCTCCACTAAAAATACAAAAATTAGCTGGGTGTGGTGGCATGCCTGTAGTCCCAGCTACTCAGAAGGCTGAGGCAAGAGAA
>NW_012104332.1:84116-84636 GCF_000951045.1 Mandrillus leucophaeus
TTCTCTGTATTTCCTGAATTTGAATGTTGGCCTGCCTTACTAGGATGGGGAAGTTCTCCTGGATGATATCCTGCAGAGTGTTTTCCAGCTCGGTTCCATTTTCCCCGTCACTTTCAGGCACACCAATCAGATGTAGATTTGGTCTTTTCACATAGTCCTGCATTTCTTGGAGGCTTTGTTCATTTCTTTTTACTCTTTTTTCTCTACACTTCTCTTGTTGCTTCATTTCATTCATTTGATCTTCAATCGCTGATACTCTTTCTTCTAGTTGATCGAGTTGGTTACTGAAGCTTGTGCATTTGTCACGTCGTTCTCGTGTTATGGTTTTCATCTCTATCAGTTCTTTTAAGATCTTCTCTGTATATTCTAGTTATCCATCCATTCTTTTTTTCAAGGTTTTTTGTTTCTTTGCGCTGGGTACGTAATTCCTCCTTTAGCTCTGAGAAGTTTGATTGACTGAAGCCTTCTTCTCTCAACTCGTCAAAGTCATTCTCCATCCAGCTTTGTTCTGTTGCTGGTG
>NW_012104332.1:84686-86287 GCF_000951045.1 Mandrillus leucophaeus
TGTAATCAAGAATGCTTGATTACAAAGTTCCCACTTTTTAGATACCTGGGAATATCAATTCTACACTTGTTAATTAATCTTGACTCTGAGTTCTGTTTCTTTACCTACCTTGACTGAAATTCTCTGGGTTTATCCCACCAAAGCTTCTAAGTCATTTACAGCAACTTCCCCACAAAGAAAACATGACTGACTTTATGGCAGTATGAGGCTTGAAGGAAGACTGGGGACAGTGTGTCAACCCACACATCACAACTTTGATAGTGGTCTTCATCCTATGATGGTGTCCAGCTTGGCATGTCACTACCAGGGCATTTGGGATCTCAGTGTCCCCACCCCATCACATTGTTCTTCTCAGATGGCCTCAAGGGACTTTGTAGCAGGGGTGGAGTAGAGGGAATCCATTCAGATGCTGTCTGAAGAGGGGTGATTCACAAGGAAGTCTTTCTAACCCCATGGCCCCCTCTACAGATCTGAGTGGTGGGAACCCAAGAGGCAATGAGTTGTAGCAAGGAAATGTGATTGGTGCTGGGAAGATGAAGTGAAGCTGGAGAGAGGCTGTAAGAAATGACCAACAGCCAGTGCAGACTCTTGGTCCTCCAGAATATGGAAGGTCCTGAACCAGCAACGAAAGGGTAGAAATCAAGCAGCAGAAAAGACCCCATAGTCTAGTGCAAGGGCAGGAGGCTAGAACACAAACCAGAAATATGGTGGACCACAGCAGAGACTCACCAAATTAAGAGGTGATTCTGTTAATAGTTACGAGCTCTGACTTTAGAGTTTGAATCCAGGCTCTGCCCTCTTTGGGCTGAGTGAGTGACGTATGATTCTTCACCTGTAGAATGGACTAATCCATCACTTATAGGTGGCTGTGAATCGTGAAGTCTGTTCTACCATTGTAACAAAACTGGAAACAGACGAGCAGCCTGAACACAGGTCACGCCCTTGGCAGGCCCCTCCCACACAGAAGCAGACCAGCTTTTGTTAAGGGCATATTTTGAGAAGTATAATGATTTGGGGAGAGAAGAGACCCCCAGGCTACACTTCAGTACTCTTGAAAGAATATTCTCCATCTGAACAGAAGTTTATTCAGCTGAGATCTAAAATGATTTAACCAATTCTTAAATATTTCTGAGGCCTATAATAAACCCCAGTTACTCTTGTCTGTTCCCTATGAAGTACCCCACTAGGTATGATGGGGACGTTAATAGTTTTCTTCCTCCAGGTCCTAAGGTGCCACTCTGGTGTACCGTCCCTGGGCCTTCTGTACAATGTCCCCCAGCCCAGCATGCAAAGGTGTTTCTGGGTGTGCTGCAGCCTCTGCCCTAAAGCTCGGAGTGTAGGCCTGAGGTGGAGCAGCATTAGCTGCTCTTTCCTTTAAAAGATCAAGTGTTCATATGTTTTGTTCCAATTCATCATTAACTACATGTTTCATTTGTATTATATGTGGCTTAAATGTAAAATGAATGCATTATTTTTTATTATACTTTAAGTTCTAGGGTACATGTGCACAACGTGCAGGTATGTTACATATGTATACATGTGCCATATTGGTGTGCTGCACCCATTAACTCATCATTTACATTACGTATATCTCCTAATGC
>NW_012104332.1:94642-176799 GCF_000951045.1 Mandrillus leucophaeus
GTGAGGTGTGAGGTATCGGTCTGCACCTAGTAGGGGATGTCTTCCAGTTAGGCTACTCAGGGGTCAGGGACCCACTTGAGCAGGCAGTCTGTCCATTCTCAGATCTCAACCTCCGTGTTGGGAGATCCACTGCTCTCTTCAAAGCTGTCCGACAGCGGCATTTACCTCTGCCGAGGTTTCTGCTGCTTTTTGTTTAGCTCTGCCCTGTCCCCAGAGGAGGAGTCTACAGAGGCAGGCCGGCCTCCTTGAGCTGTGGTGGGCTCTACCCAATTCGAGCTTCCTGGCGGCTTTGTTTACCTACTTAAGCCACAGCAATGGTGGACGCCCCTCCCCCAGCCTCGCTGCCACCTTGCAGTTAGATCTCAGACTGCTGTGCTAGCAATGAGGGAGGCTCTGTGGGCATGCGACCCTCTGGGCCAGATGTGGGATATAATCTCCTAGTGTGCTGTTTGCTAAGACCCTTGGTAAAGTGCAGTATTAGGGTGGGAGTTACCCGATTTTCCAGGTGTTGTGTGTCTCAATTTCCTTTGGCTAGGAAAAGGAATTCCCTTCCCCCTTACGCTTCCCAGGTGAGGCAATGCCTCGCCCTGCTTCAGGTCTCGCTGGTCAGGCTGTACCCACGGACCAGCGCCAACTGTCCGACACGCCCCAGTGAGATGAACCCGGTACCTCAGTTGAAAATGCAGAAATCGCCCATCTTCTGTGTCGCTCATGCTGGGAGCTGGAGGCTGGAGCTGTTTCTATTTGGCCATCTTGGGTGTGCCCCCGCATTTTAATATATTAGGGACAGAAGACAAAGCATGGAGTTTGCTGTCACATACCGGCTCACCTTGTGCCAGGCTCTGGCTAGTTGTAGGGTGTAAGAAATACCTTAATTTGGCTGTCTTAGGTTCTCTGGGGAAGCAGGCAAGTTTTACATCACTTAATACAATCCTTATTTTTGATAGCATCAGCCTTCTTTCCACGGCGTGCTGAGCCCAACCAGGAGTATTCATCGCCTTGAGGTGCTCCCTTTTCTAATTCCTCAGGTGTGACTGCTGAGGGGCTTCAGGCCATCTTCAAATCTTGTGGCTGCTCCTGGCTCAGTATGTGAATAAAGACAGCAGGGAGACTATTGCTATTGTTTAAATCACATAAGGGTGCCATGCTTGTGAGCCCATGGAAAGCCTCAGCTTGACTATTTATAAGTCCACAGGAAAGTCCATGTGAGAGAGTAATACAAAGCGGGTGAGGTATATCTGCCCCGTGGGTGTGAAGTGCCAACCACACACTGCGACCTGGGCAGCCAGTCCTGACAGGTGCAAGAGCACCTTAGCCCAGGGCTCCATGGAGCAGTGGAGGAAGTTGCCACTATCCACTCTGCCCTGACTGGCGGGCCTCTGCTCCCAGCGCCCAACACAGCTGTTATTGACATAACTAAGACCATGGAATAGGGTTTGAATCCAGGCTCTGCCCTCTATGATTCCTCACCTGTAAAATGGACTAGTGTCTAAGAGAAAATTGGACCTTCAGGTAAGCAAAAATAATTTTTTTTTAAAATCACATCATTTCTTTGGGTATGTAGATAAAGCCTCTTCTACCAAAGGAGTCCCAGCAAGATCAGTGACTCAGGTGTCCCTCTGTGGTGAATGCCACATGTAGTCCTCCCCAAACGAGGTCCACAGTGGGAAGCAAACCAGCCTGGCCCTGGTTCTCCACTGCTCTCAGGCCGAAAGCAGCTTCTGAGCTGAGCCTCAGCAGGAGTTCCTGGGCCCTGACAAGCATCCCTCAGGCACAGACTTCATCCTAGCAGTCACAAGAAACTGTCAGTAGTTGATAATGTTTACCTACAAGAATTGTCATTACATACAACTCAACCTACTATTTGATGATTATCCATCTCCATCCTAGACTTTATGCTCCATGAGGGCAGGGATTTTTGTGTATTTAGTTTACTGCTCTAATGTCTGTGTTTAGAATAATGCTGGGCACACAGTAAGCCCTTAATAAAAATTGACAGTGTAATTTGCTTTGTAATAAAATATTTCTAAACCACAGTGCCCATGGAGGAAATCAGTAAAATAACTGAGATACCAGTCAATAAGAATGAAATGTGTCAGCAAGAAAGAAAATGGAGACCTTGGGTGGATGATGTATCCTGTTCTAGGCCTGTGAGCCCCGGGGTTTAAAAGCAGTCTTGTGCCCTGAATTCCAAATGGGCTTGATGATACTAATAAAACAATTAAAATCAATAATTTCTTCAGTGGGCGTATCAGACTAAGGCAAGAGAATACAGTAACAGATACGAAGTTTGCTGGAGACTTGGAATGGTTTTTCTGGTACTCAATTTGGAGTACACTCAGGGACTATCAACTTGGTCATAGATTACGTTCAGAGGCCAAATGGAAGGTAAAGGATGATTTGGACTGGGTTTCACATGACAGCTGAGCCAGAAAATGGTCCGTCTGCTCTCCCTTTGCAGCTATTAAAAAAGCAGTTCCTGAAGTGAAGCCACCCTCTCTGGTAGTCTCTGGGGCCCTGCCATCACTTTGCCCCACTGCACTGTTGTTTTGGGGGTGTGTTTGTGTGTTGTGTGAAGGGCAATGGAAAAAGGAAGGGACTAGGGCTGTGGGCATTTGTTTTCTTCTGCCTGGCATCTCTACCTGATTCAAGACTGGGTTGCAGCAAGCACAGCTAGGAGGAAGAAGAAATGTGGGGAGAATGACACTGGCCAGCCACCAAAGACAACACAGCCACCATAGAAAGAAGTCATAAGTCACCTGGAGGGGTGGTCACCTCTGCCATGGCTCAACTTGACAGAATGGTGCCCTAGAAGGTAACAATTTTCATAACCTTAAAAGACATCCTCAGCCCCGTGTTCTAACAGCCTCATTGTACCAAGGGTTTAGAAGACATTAGCATCTGCGGGCAATGGGCGGGTCACATGATTCAACCTTATCTGTAGAGGAAAAAAATGAAAAGCTGATGGTCGGTCACTTGGACAGCCCAACAGGTGCCACCTCCAGCTGGAGACAGAGCCTTGACAACCTCACCAGTGGTCATAGTATTGCACTGGGATAGCTGGTGCTGGCCCTCCCAATCCGCTGGGCACCAGCCATCCCAACGCAGCACCTGCCACACCCCTCTGCCATTTTCATATTTTCCTCACGGAAGTTTTATCTACCTGTGCAGGAATCTTCAGAGTTTCTTTGGGGAATCTAAACATGTGGTTTGCATTTAACACAAATAATCGGACTGGGGATCTGTGAGGGCAGAGGCTACATTTTATCACTGTGTTCCCAATGCAAACGCAGGAAACATACCAGGAAAAGCCAAGTCACAGTCCTGATTTCCTAGCAACATTTTGCACTGACTGTGATCAGACCAGTCACAAATTTATGTCTTAGGTAAAATTTTAAAATACTGCCCTGGAATCAAATAATGGGATATCAAATACTTTTAATGAAATCCCGTAGGTGGGAAGAAAAGCATTTCCATAGTCCTGCCAGTCCCCCAGTCTGGGGAAGGCTGGATATTGCCGAACACAGTGAGTATTTCACTGGGTCTGAAGGCGACCACATCAGTCTTTCACAGTGAGGGATGCTAGGAATGGAGGAGCCAAGTCTGAACCACAGCTTTTCAGTTGGTGAAGAAGTGGGACAAGGCTCCATGGTTGTTTCACAGCCTTCCCCTGGCTACCCTCCACATCAGTCATGATTGCTACCCTCCTTCACTACCTGCTGGCCAATGGATGGGACTCAAGGTTTCTTGTCTTTTTGGGTCACCAACCATCTGTACAGAAAAAGGCCATTTCTCCTGCCTGAAAAGTGAGCACTACAGGCTGGCTCTTGTTCCATAGAGTAACTGTCTGAAGAAGCGAGTCTTTAGACACCACACTCGCACTTCCCCGCCACACAGGCTTAGCAGACTAAATATTAAAGACTAGATCTCAGCTTGCAAAGGAAATTCTAAGAACAGAAACAAAAGAAGGTCACCTGTTACCACTACCAGCCATCTGTGGAGAAGCCACCACTGAGAGCGCCAACACTCAGCACCTTTACTAAGTCGAAATCAAACAGATATTCCACAGCTATGAAATATCTGAACGTCTCTGGAGACAGTTCACAGCAGACAATTGACAGCAGATGTAAAGTACCTCTGATCAATGTGGGCCCCACTTAGGAAGTTCCCGAGCGTGTCCACGGAGTGCATGCCATTTGCTTGCCTTCACAGAGCATTTATGGGTGGCCATGGCTGGGTTATAGGAGTGGAATGCTGTAGGTTTTCAGAGGCTGGTGACAGTCAACAATCTGGTCACACTACACACATCACCCTTCCTCGGACAGGGGCCTGTTATTCACAGTGACCCCTTGGACGCTCACGTATCTGGGCATACTCTCCCTCATTCCAGTGCAAATGTTGCCTCCACGGGAAATGTTTGTCACCACTTCCTGCCACATGGTTGTTCTCGTGTTCCCACCTCCTACGGATGTCCCTCTTGAGCTCTTTCTCACTTTTAAAAATTTATTCAATTGCTGTTTACTGAGGGCATTACTCTCAACCCTGATGATACAACAGTATCGTAGTGGGACTCAGACTCTTGAAGCAGAAAAGCTTTGGTATCTCCCATGCCCAGCACACTTTGTGACACTTTTTAGGAACTTGGTTATAGGTTAGTGGTTAATTAGAATTGATACTAATTCTAATGAGACATCACAACTTTGCCTTAACATTCAATGATAAACCTGCTAGGTGTATCACACAGCTAGGTCAAGAGTTCATATTCTGTCTTTCAAATAGCCAGCCACTGGCCCATTTAGGAACACAGCAGAAGACCATCTAACTATTAAACATCAATTTCTCTTACAACATTTTCCTGAAAAAAATAAAAAACAAATCCCTCTAGTGTTTAGTGTTGGTCTGCCCTGTGACTCAGAGAGCTGGGGAATCTAGCTAAGTCTGAGCCGCAGCCTTCGCTGACCCAGCACAGCTCACTACAGCATGATACCCAAGGGCTGGCCGGCCACTAAGTTGCTTCCTGTATTCCATCTGACACAGCTTAGACAGCATTCCAGGCTCTTCAGGGGCACAGCTTCATAAAGTACTGATGGTGCTAGAAGAAAGGCAAACTGACAGGATAGTTATTCTCATATGAATTTCAGATAATCAGCCAGTGCTCTGCCTCCCGATGGGAAGCCTCACTGGCTTTTCCTTCTTGGTGTTCTTTCCTGTTCCCTCTTTACCTTTCCAGTCTAAACACGGGGGTGCCCAGGGTTCACTCCTTCCTCCTCCTCCCTATCTGCATTCCCCTCCTGATCGCAGTTGGCCCCATGGCTTTAAGTACTACCCCAAGCTGAGTTTTCATTTCCAGTTTTGAACTCCAGATGTGCATATCCAGCTGCCTGCTTGGCCTCCACTGGGATGTCTAGCAAGGCACTTGAAAATTATGTGCAAACCAGGACTCTTGATTTTCATTCCGCACTCAAAACGTGTTCTTCACCTTGTCCACCTCATCTCAGCAAATGAGAGTTCAATTCTTAGACATGTGCAGGTGGGAAACCTTGCTATCATCTTTGACTCCTTTCTCAGAAATCCCACGTTACTCCATCGGCAAGCCTGTGGGCCTTCATTCTAGCTGTTCCCTTTGCCTGGAATGCTTTCTCCTATACCTATATGGCTAACTCCTCTGTCTCCTTCAAGGCTGTGGTTAAATCTCCTCTTCTCAATAAATCCTATCCTAACTCTCTTCAACATTCCTTCTCACTATTCCAGCACACCCCGGCCTCTCTTACCCTGGCTACACCTTCTCCCGGCTCCTCTACCCTATTGCACACCACCTTTTAACATACTATATAGTTTACTTACTTTGTTTATTGTCTGCCCCCACTAGCTTGAATGTAAACTGCATGAGGACAGGGAACTTTGTGCAGTTTGTTCTTTGTGTCCCAACTGCCCAGAACAAGGTCTGACATGTAACAAGTGCTTGGTAAATATTCACTGATTGAATGGATGAATGAAAAGATAAGGTGGTGTGATTATATTACATTTTTAAACAAAGCCATCGTAGAAAGTTCTTGACAAGTTTTTGAAATGGCTGGAGGAAAAGCTTCATTTTGCACTTCTGGCCAACAGAACGCCAGCCACACAGTTACTACTGGAACACATGTGCAGACCAAACCACAGGACTGGTCTTTTGCATAACTGCCTGCACTGAAAACCTTCCTGGCTACAGAAAATAGCTGGTTGTTAGGAAATCACATAGAAAAAAGTAGTCACTTGATTAAATGTAATACACTTTCAGGTATCTAGAGACCAGCCTGAGTCTAGGCTCAGATCTCTGAAATTGTTTCCAGCCTGGCCTGGCTGTAGCATGGACAGCTGCCAAGACAGGCCGTGGCTGACCTGTGAGAGCCGGCCAGGCACTGGCCGGGAGAGGAGCAGCACGCGGGAGAAGGACGGGAAAGGACAGGTGAGAGAAGACAAAAGATATGGGGGGGAATGAGGTGATCCACGGCCACTTGTGAAAGAGGCAGGGTGGTACTTAGAAGCAGTGTGAGCCTGGAGAACGGAAAACACCACTGTGAAGGTACCAGCACTGTGGGCAGAGGATGCAGAACTGTTCTGCAGCCCAGGAAAACGCCCACTCCTCTTGGCTGCATCGCAGATCAACCTCTGAGGGTGGGGGATGAGTTTTCCTGTTCTCAATAGATGTTTAGAAGTCAGGCCATCTGTCTCGATCAAGTGTACAACAACTGGGACTGAGTGATAAGCAACATCGCTGTGTGTGGTTAACGCTCATCTGTGTGCTTCCCTCTCTTTTCTGTCTACGTTTTTCATCTTTCCCCAAGTCATCTTCCATGCTGATAGTCGGAAGTCATTCTGGCAGCCCCTAACAGCTATTTGTAGGCCACCAACTGTTGTTAAGTGGAGACATTTTCTCTTTTACAGTATCCCAAGGCAAACTGTCAGTCTGAAGGCTGTGCTTTGAGGAGGGCTCATGTATCAGACCACATCCAGTTCCCTCGCCACTGAATTTGCCATTAAGATATACTCTTCCAAAGACCACAGTGTGAGCCTGCAGATTTCCCATGTGCAGGGACTCTGGAGACACTGCAGTACTGATCCTCACTCACCAAGACGAGAGACACCCTACTTCAGAAGAAAGAGACACATGATACAATTCAGAATGAATTTCATGGGTAAAAATAATAAAAAGTGGATAACTATCTGGAAAACTATCCAGGAAAAAAAACCCAGAAGTCTCACCGTGACACAGATGCACTTGTCCCATTATAAAAAGCACTGGTTCCAAGACAGGCTGGAGGCCTGAACTGCGATTCCACTGGAAACGCGCTGACAGTGGTAAGGAGTGTTCCTATTCCTCAGTTTCTATGACTCCAGCCCTATCCTCAGCTACACTCAGTGCCTCTTACGCAGTCCCCTACACATATGGCAGTGTCGACCAGCTTTACATGCCATTTCTGATGCCCATTTCCTTTCTAAGCATCACTTCTTTGGAAGAACCTTCTGGAAAGGTCTTCTATAGTAAAAATGATAGATTCCAAGTAAAGATGAAATGGAGGTGAAACTATAAACACCTTCCCCCAAATTTATAATATACATTCACAATGGATACTTAAACTCTTGTTGGAAGTTCGTAAAGGTGATTAGAACCCTTTAATAATCATGAAGATAATTTACACTAACAATGGCAGCATTTCATCCTTGTTGAGCACTCTGTGCTAGACATTGGTTAAGCACTTTAACTCATGCAGTCCTGATAGCAATCCTATGAGGTTGATATTATTGTCATTTGACAGATGAGGAAACTGAGGCACAGAAGGGCTAAGTAGGGTTACACAGTTAACGGCAGGACAGGGAACTCAAAATTAGAGAATGTGGCTCCAGAGTCCACTTCCTGAGCCTTATCCTAGACTGCTGTTTTACTGCAGACCAGAGGCTAACTTCCAAGACAAAAACATTTGTCCAACTGAAGAGGGGAGACTGATATGCACTCAAAAGCTGACTTAGTTATATCTACGAGGATGAGAGAGCAGGTGATAAGGAACCATTATCAAGTGAGAAACCACAGGAGTGCCGTAAGGGGTTATGGAGGGGGGAAGACTGCACCAAAACAAAGGTTGCCTAATGTCAAGCAGGTTGACTTGCTAATCCTATTGCAAAACAACAGCAAGATAAAGAAATTCCATCTCCACTATCTCTTCCATTTGATCTGAGTGTCACCAACCTTACCGAAGCATTAGATGCCACTTTGGAATGGCTGCCCTTGGTCCAACTAACTTCTAGAAGGAAGCCTAGTGAACAGGTCAGAACAATTTAAGGCTCACTATGATGTGAACCTTGTACAGAATGTGGAACACCTGTGTGAGCAGAACACTGCAAACAGCAACAAACCCACTGGACCAGAAGGGGAAAAAAAGATCTAAGCAGTATAATCAACTGACAACTTTAGTTTTTGCTCAGATGTTGTATGCTTGGGAACCATCTGAAATTACAGATCCACTCAGAAAAATAATGCCATCCACAAAATGATCCATAAAAAAACACATCCAAGAAAGCCATCTGTAGCCAATTAGACAAAATCAAGCAATGAGCATCTCAGTCCCAAATCCCTCCTCCAGTAGCTCAGGCCACTGTTCAGCCATCTCGCCTCCTCCAAGCAGCCTTTCTCAGTTCACAGAGCTGATGATCTTTGTCTTGCCTGACTGCCTCCTCACCCCTGAATCCTTGCACCACTATCTGTGATCCAGGGGGTGTTAGTTACACCCATGGCATTGAGGAATCTGCTTATTCCTATGTCTGCGTGCAGGGGAAGCTGCTCGTAATCTCAGGCATCTGGCTCTCGTGAAAGCTTGCTTAGAACAACTGTAAACACCAGAGGGTTAGGGGGAAGCAAGATCTCTTCCTTCCACCCAGGAAGAGTTCTGGTTCTGTACCCTACAAGCCCAAATGAAATTAGCAAAGGTATTCAAACCTGCTTGTCTTCCTCAGATACCAGATGGGCTGCTATCTTCAGTACCAAAACTTCAATTAGCCACTCAGAGTCTGGGGCACTTAAACAGTATTTCTAAATAAAAGTAATATAACAAAGTAGGAGTTATAACATGAATCACGAATTTCTGCCCAATCGTGACCACTTTTGGTTAATCTATACCTTTGTCCATTCAGGTTTTTCAATGAAAACTTGTTCAAAGCCCAAGTAGAATTTGATTTCAGTGATGACCAGTTTTGAAGTGATTCTTCAAATGATGGCTCATCAGTTATTTATGCCATAACTGTCTAGGAGGGCTGTGGGTCTATGTCAGAATTGAGACTTAATGGCAATCGTTAAATCCAAACGCCTGTAAATTTACAGCTGGGGCTAGAAGAGACTAATGAGCGGTTCCACAGATACGTGCCTCTGTCAGCGAACATGCATTTACTGAGCATCTACTATGCACGAAGTGGGTTCCACTCTGAACACCAGAGGTAGAACTGAAAAGACACGTTGCACCCTTGTGGGGCTTCCTTATATTCTGAAACAGTGGCTTTTACACTTCCTGGATTTGACAGTCCAGAAAAACTGTTGGGAGGTCAACATTTTTTATTTTGCTAATAAGGACACTGAAGATAGCCTTTATTGTCTCCTCTCATCATTTCATAAAAGAATATTTTAATATAAGAAGGGTGAAGGATGTAATCGGAAAATAAAGGGCAGTTCTTTGAAGCGAATACATTCGGCTTGATGAAATGTTACTACACTTACCAAACTTCCTTGATTTTGCTGTGAAATGGTAGAAGCCTTAGCACAGAGTGGACCAGCACTCGTTCAAAGGAAGCAACTTCTGGCTGAGGGCCCTTCTGCGGGGTAAGAGATGGGGGAGTGCAGAGGGTACCTGTGTTAAGATGTGGACACCTTTCTAAGAAGCCTATTTATTTACTGTGCAAGTATCAAGATACAGGGTAAGGAGGCTCTGAGTCTCTTTGGAGTCTAGGTCCAAACTTGTTTTTGTTGCATCTCATTTTGTGTTTTAAGTTTTAAGAGACGAGGTCTCACTATGTTGTCCAGGCTAGTATGCAGTGGCTATTCACAGGCGTGATCATATTGCACTACAGTCCCAAACTCAAGTGATCCTCCTGCCCGAGTAGCTAGGACCACAGGCATGAGCCTACGTGGCTTACTCCATCTCATTTTAAAGTTTCAAGAGTTTGTGGACAAGCTAAACCAGCTTAATGTCGACATTTAGTAACTCATTTAGTTCCAGGGGCCAGATCAGGAACAGGAAGTCAAAGGGTTTCCTGGCAATAAAAGGGTTTTTGTGAATGACTACAGCATCTTTGAGAGCAGATATCTACATGTTATTTTAGTACATGATCAATAATATTAGAAGCTTTAACCAGTAAGATTTTCAGAGACAAGCAAGAGAAAAAGGGAAGGAACTGGTTAGTTTCAAGTTGTCAATTAAAAACAAAGAAGCTTGCATTAATGATTTTGCTGTTTCCCCAGAGAAATCTAGTAGGATATCCATTTTCTACTAAAAATACTCCCATGATATTATAGTTGGCAAGAAAAACACTCTCCGGGTGGAGAGAAGAGGACAGATGAACATAAATAGAATTCTTTAGAAGGCAATCACAGCACAGTTGTCATAAAAAGATCTTACAACCAAGGTCCCCAAAGGAAGTTTCTGTTATAATTACTTGAAATTAATGGCCATCAATTAAAAATTGTCTGATGCCCTTAGGATACGTGGAGAAACAATCTAGAAGAAAGATGCAGTTTCTCCATTGTTGAAGCCTCCCTCTTTCTCAGCAATAATTCCTGTTTAAAAGCAAATTACTTCCGCTAGCAGTTTTTAAAGCCTTAACTCTAGAACTGTTGAAATACATCTCAACAAACTCATCTAGCCAGATGATTCCTTCCCATCAGTTAGTGATGAAGCCTTACTTCACATTCCGGGTGAGAAGCTGTTTGTTAACTGGCTTATAGGCAACTGGAAGAACTTTATGAAATACATTCTCCATAAGTTATTCATCAGACAGGCAGGATTACGAAAGACAGAGCTCCTGCTTGACTCTAACTAAAATACACTGATAATTCAAAACAAGTTACTAAAATAAATAAGCTGCAAAATGTAATGTGTAACAGAGTAAAAGGCACTTTGAAAAAACATAGTTACTAAGGTATGGAATTTCTAGGACAAGTAAATTTCTTGCCCGTTGAGGTCTTTGGGTGCAGATAATGTTAAATAATTCCTACTACAACAAACCAGGCGCTGTCTTTTCAACACCAGATCCCTGAACTTGGCCTCTGTCACTCTGAACACACAGCCACTCTGCATTTTTGAGTTGAAATTACTTAAGAGTTGTGGACACGTATTTGTAGTGATTCTTAAAGCATTTTAATATTGGCTTCACTTTCTCCGTATGTGTAGTTTTCATCTGTACTGCTGGCTGTCTTTAAAAGAAAAAAGTTGCTGGCCATTTAATAAAGCTACTGGGAAGACCATCTACAATAAATGAGCTGATAAATGTGGCTGACTGTGCTGTAGGACAGTTCTTCATAGCAGATGCAAATTACTTTTGAAGTGGCTTTATAGCTTAAAAGAATACCACCTTTGCATTAAGCCCCTAAAACAGAGTGCCAGAACTGCTCATGTAAATATTCAGAGCCATGCTTAAATGATTATCTGTTAATGTCATTTGAACCTAGATCATCCATGGCTCTGTGATAATTTATGTCTATAATTAAGTAGTTGCCATGGCAAACCACTTTCACATTTTATTTGCATATCAACTGCTGTATCCGAATTTTAAGAGAGTTTGCAATTTACTTCCAGACTTTCCAACTCATTCTTTAAAAACAGGTCCCCATCTTGGCCAGGTGCAGTGGCTCATGCCTGTAATCCCAGCACTTTGGGAGGCTGAGGCAGGTGGATCACCTGAGGTCAGGAGTTCGAGACCAGCCTGGCCAACATGGTGAAATCCCATCTCTACTAAAAATACCAAAAATTAGCCAGGTATTGTGGCAGGTGCCTATAAGCCCAGCAACTGAGGAGGCTGAGACAGGAGAATCGCTTGAACCTGGGAGGCAGAGGTTGCAGTGAGCCAAAATCAAGCCATTGCACTCCAGCCTGGGCAATAAGAGTGAAACTCCGTCTCAAAAAAACCCAAAACAACAACAACAACAACAACAAAAAACCAGTTCCTGTCTCTAGATTTACTAAATTAATACCTGCTTGGCCCACTTGCTTTTCAGCAGTCATTTTTTAATTTAATGATATGGTTGAATTCTTCATTCCCTTTATATATTATTTATTTTATATTTCTTTTGCTTCTCTATGGTACAGTTTATGAAATGATGACTCTCTAATGCAGCCTGGGAGCAGAACTCAGGAAGTTGTAGACCTGCGTCTACAGGTCTCTGCACATAGCAGGCACCCAATAAAAGTGCCTAGGACTGAAATTGAATTCTGACCTGCCTTCTCACAACATGTCTGCATTTGTTTTACCTTTTTACCAAGGGACTACTAAAGGCTGGTGAATTAGGAAATGTGTCCTATCAGTGGTAAGGTTAAACTGTTCAGACACGGAACTGTTGGACCTGACTTCTGGTGGAGCATCGTCTGTCTGGAGAGCCAGAAACCAAGAGCCTCCCTTTGGCAGCCAGAGGTCTTCAGGGCCTTATGCTCACCAGGAAGAAAAGGAAGGGCTGTTCCTTCTACTCTCCCCATGCCTCTTTGAGGGTGTTCTGAAGGTGGGCAACCAAGGTCACACCACCCCAGAGAAAGCCCAGTGACTTTTTCTGGAGTAAAATTCTGAGGCAGGGCTCCGTGTGCGTCAGGCATCTCCGTCCCTCTCCCTGTGCTTCCCGATCCCCTGTTCTGATTTCTCTCCTCTCAGTGGCTGACCTTGTCTTTTGGGCCTGGGAGTGAGTAAGTAGGGCATGAGAACAGTCATGGGGTTGGGCTATGGTCCTAACCTTGCTGCTTAAGGTAACTTTTTACCCTGTGTAAAAAGCAGTGAGAATACCAAGTCCTGGAGAGTGATCAGCTGCATTTCATATGCCGGCCCTTCCACCCACCAGATTTATGACAAAAGCAATTCTATAAGCGGCAAAGGCAAAATCCCCACTTGTCTGTCCCGGCTTTTCCTTTTACTGCTTTTTTTCATGTTGTCCTCTTTCACCCTCAATCATCGCTCACTTCCAAGAAGGCTGAGCCTGCACACACCAGGCCCTTCACTGCCAGCGCCATTCCCACGACCACACCCTTCACCGCAGCCCTGCAGAGGCAGGGTTCAGCCCCAGGGCAATCTATCTGGTCAGACTGGTGGGGCAGCTTGCTCAGGCTGTCCTGCTGGACTGAGACCCATGCAGACAGAGGGCTGGAGGGAGTAGAGAGTGTGAGAGCCAGCCCAGCATAAAGGGAAGACTGGAAGATAGCAGGCAGCTGGCCGGTGGCTCATGCTCATGGCGGTCCCTGTGGAATAGGCCCAGCCAGCACAAGTGAGCCAAATCCTGAGCTCAGTTTAATGGCTTCAGTCCCAAACCTGAGTCACTGGGGATTCCATGGACTTCTAAGAGAACCCTACACGCATTTCCAAAAACAAACTGCTTGATGTTGTCATGGAAAACCTGGATCTTTGCATTCTACGGTTTCACGATGGATTATATCCAGGTCACGACCTAAGGAAGACAGCCGGCAAAAAGCCAACCCTGCTGGCTGATCACCGGCTTTTGTAACGAATCCCAAAGGGATGCGAACCAATGTGTGCTGCTGGCTCTGCCAAGTCCTTGGACAAGTTCTCACCTCTGAAGACCAATCAGCCTGTGGTTTACTCCGCCAGGAGGCTCTAGGAAGCCACCTGCAATCAACATTCAATGGCTAGAAGCTGCCTCCAGAAGGCGAAGGAATGGAAAATGTGCATGTCAGGGGAAGGGGAGTGGGAGGAAGGAGCTCTTTGTTTTCCTGTCAATTTGACTGCTCTCTCCTGCTTTTTAAAAAAATGATCTGAGGACACCCCTGGTTACACCAAAGCCATAGGACTGCTGTGCGCCCTGAGCTCCAACACAGGCAGGCTCTTAAGGACAGGGAAAGACCCTACACACTGTATTTGTGTTTGATTTGAACAGAATAAGGTCAATTCTAAAAGCTACAAGATATCCCTGTTCCTTAGAATGCAACAAATCCGGGAAGCCTATAATATACTAAAACTTGCCAAGAAAGCAGAAATACTTGGATAACGATTCTATAGGTACCATTTATTATTTACTGTGTGTTAAGCACTATGCTTAAGCCTTTTTATGTAGCATCTAACTTAATCCTCAAAACAGTCCTGAGGTATAAAGTATTATACCCATTTTACAAGTGAGAAAACTATGGCTCAGAAAAGTGAGGCAAATTGGTCCGTGTTTCAAAGGCACATTCAGGTGAGGCTTGACCCCTCATTACTGCATGAGTGCTGAACATCAAGGACACGTGCACAGTATTTAGAAAGTATCAGCCGGATGTCCACCATTAGGCCAGGCCCTGAAGGCAGATCCTGCTATCTGGATTCACGTAACAGGCAATAGTTATATTTCATTACTGTTTAAGTTAGCCCAGAGTTTGGGATTTCCACTGAAGTAGCAGATTCTTTCACACCCAATTTCTAAACTCGGACAAGATTTTGATTAATTGTGCTGTGTTTTTTATAGACAGTGAAGGCTACACAAGCCTGTGGCCTATTTATATCTTAAAATTAGGTATAGCAAAAGAATATGCTTACGATCATTTTTCATCCAGTCACATTTTTGCCAAAATGTAAGGTGTAAGAACAAACACAGCCTGAGTATATTTCTAAAGAATCTTTTTGTTGCTCTGGCAACGGGCTCCTTTCTCACCATTTGTTTCAGTGTTGAAGAGATCCAGGGCTGAGGGAGACGGGGCATAGGGAGAGAAGAAGCCGGTGCTCACAGCTGCAGCAAGTCCTTGCTGAGGCTGGGGCTGACCAGAGGCTATCACAGATTGGCCAACGGGAGAAAGCCAGCCAGCCCTTTCGGATGCCAGTGTGACAACGTCCTCAGCCATGGATGCAAGAACCACAGCGCCCCTTACACTGGCTTGAAGTGCATGATGAGACCTCCGATAGGGGAGAAAGCACCCACTGAGTATCCCTTGCAGGTGTGACCCCCAACATGAGAAGTATAGCTCAGTCCCTCTTTTTCATGATTTCTTCTCTGAAGGGTGATGCTAGGCTGGACAGAGAAAAGAAACCAGTTATTTCCTGCATTTCAGCACTTAGATCAGTGGCTCCTAGACAGCAGTCAAACTATGCAGGAATCTCTGCCTCCTGCCAATTTAAAATTCTGAGTAACTTAAGAATTTTTAAGATGCTGCATAGGTAACAGGAGTAAGGAGGAAGTTAAAGCTTCTAGACTGGAAAGAGGCAGAAGATCAGCACCAGCCCTCAGGAGTGCTCCTACTTCTTTCTCCTCAACCCTCCTCCCAGAGGCCTTGTGCAGACAGAAAAGTAAGAAAAACTCATTGGAGGCCAGGCACAATGGCTCACACCTGCAATCCCAGCACTTTGGGGGCGGAGGTGGGTGGATCACTTGAGGTCAGGAGTTTGAGACCAGACTGGCCAACATGAGGAAACCCTGTCAATACTAAAAATACAAAAATTAGCCGGGCATTGTGGCGGGCGCCTGTCATCCCAGGAACTTGGGAGGCTGAGGCAGGAGAACCGCTTGAAACTGGGAGGGGGAGGTCTCAGTGAGCCAAATCATGCCATCGCATTCCCACCTGGGCAACAGCGTGAGAATCCGTCTTAAAAAAAAAGAAAAGAAAAAAGAAAAAAAACTCCCTGGAGCATTCGAATACCGGAGAGCCATACTAATCTTTGTGCAATAATAACACCTTGCCATTAATGTGAGGCACACGAGAGTACCAGAATGTGTTGGACTAATCCACATTCAGAGATGGAATTCACTCAACTAACACCTTATTATAAACTGCATGTAAATAGTCTTGAAGGATACTATGCTTTGCTTCTGAATGACTGCCAAAGATAGGTTTAGTGTTATGGCCCAAGATGTCCCACCCCTTCCAGTAAACGGCCACTGGTTTACTGGAAGATAGTGGGATCATCAAGTTTCTCAGGATAAGAAGCACCCCTACATGACAAACCAGGAGTCTCATCTACATACCAGCAAATCAATAAAGCCCATAATAAAGGCATGAAATCATCAAGGATGTACAACTACAACAGAGCGAGGGAACAGTAAACAGAAATCCTTCTCTCTGGTCAACCAGGGCTCTTCAACAGGATTAATAAATTGTGTGTGCTGGCTTCCCTTGAGCTACATGTTTGACTCTTCAAAAGCCTTCAGTAACATTTCTCTGCAAAAGTTTTAAGATATACACATGCATGTACACACACACACACACACACACACACACACACCCACACACCCCTGAGGCACCTTGTGTCCAAGGAGAATAAAGTAGGGACATTTCTCTGATAAGAAAATGATGGGCCGGGCGTGGTGGCTCAAGCCTGTAATCCCAGCACTTTGGGAGGCCGAGAGGGGCGGATCACGAGGTCAGGAGATCAAGACCATCCTGGCGAACACAGTGAAACCCCGTCTCTACTAAAAAGTACAAAAAAACCAGCCGGGTGAGTTGGCGGGCGCCTGTAGTCCCAGCTACTCGGGAGGCTGAGGCAGGAGAATGGCGTAAAACTGGGGAGGGCGGAGCTTGCAGTGAGCTGAGATCTGGCCACTGCACTCCAGCCTGGGCGACAGAGCAAGACTCCGTCTCAAAAAAAAAAAAAAAAGAAAATGATGACTCAGTCTTGAAACCCACCTTTAACATTTCTGGGTGGTGAGATGCCAAGCTGAAGGGGAGAGACATCTTCAGAAGTGAGTCAAAAGGGGACAAGGAGCTTCACAGAATCAAACTCTAAGCCTAAAAATTCTAAAAGAAGGTTATATTTTCCAATCTTCCTATTTTTCAGAAGGAGAACACTGAGACCCGGGGTGGTACATTTATCTCATGTGAAACTGCTATTGAGGAGCAATGCTGAAATACAGAATCCTGGTCTCCCAAATTCCATGAGTGCCTGGGTCACTTGTGGTATGGCTGATCCTGGCAGATGGAGAGATGAGGGACCTGAGACTTGTCCCTTTGGGCCAGAAAGTTTAAGGGGCCTGGTGTCTGGATAGTGTATTCCCCCATGAAAGCAAATCAGAACTAAGGAGCAGGCCCTCTGTCATTTCTCTTGGCCCATTACTCCCCGTCCCCCACCTCCACCCTACACAGGGGCCTCCTAAGATTTGAGGAACAGTAAACTTTATCTTATCGGCTGTTTGGGAAAAAGCTGTCATTTGATCTGTTTATTTGGAAGCCAGCCCTGCTGAGCTCAAGAGTTTGCTATGAGGCCGGCTAGAGTGAATTCGTTTGGGGGCTGCTGCTTTACTGCCCTGGACACATGGCTCAGTGTATAACTTTATTTTGAAGAATCCTGTGCACACAGCTCTAGAATTTGCTGAGGGATGAATCACCTGTGCCCTTCATTTAGGGTTGTAGGTGGGTAACTTTGTCCTGTTAGAGTCTAGATTAATGTCTTGGTTAAAAAGTAAGCACCTGTTTTCTGAATATCAAAGCAAGAGTCTACTCCTCTACTTCTTTGGGG
Source organism: Mandrillus leucophaeus (assembly GCF_000951045.1). Classification (NCBI taxonomy): domain Eukaryota; kingdom Metazoa; phylum Chordata; class Mammalia; order Primates; family Cercopithecidae; genus Mandrillus; species Mandrillus leucophaeus. The sequence continues at coordinate 112,298 of NW_012104332.1, forward strand.
ATGTCTTCAAACTCAGCTGTGTGTTTGTGTGTGAATTTCTGTCACCCAGAACAAGAAACTTGAATCAAACCTAGACAGACTATTATCCCATTGGTTCAGGACCCACCTTTCAAACCCACGCAGGGAAGCCTACAAAAGTGCTGGTAGCCGTGGATGCTTTCCCTGCAGCTCACAACCTTCTCTCTGGGACCACTGTAAAGAGCTCATCCTTTTCTTTCCGCCCATTTCTAATAAGCTCGTGAGTGAGAAATTCCCAGAAAATGGAAGAGTTAGCTTGCATTTTCTGATCTGAGTGCACAGAACATTCTGTCAGGCTCTAGGAAACAGACAATTTAAACCAGAACCTCACTAAACACACAGCAGCTGATACTAATTCCTTCCCAGCCCCTGTCTTCCCCGCCCAAGCTGAAATCATCTGGGGGCTGGAGCGGAGAGTGGATGGGGAAGCAGGCTTGCTGCTTCTTAATGAGCGACCCCACTTACATTCCTCTTAGCATCGAGTGCTTGCTGAAGGTGGGACTCACGCTTTCCGTAATTCCTCAGGGAGTTGCACTGAAGTGGAGAGCATGCTTTTAATTTAATGGGAAACACAAAAAGTAGGAGTAGTTACTCAAACCAAAACCAACACCTTAGACCCCGAGGAAATAAGCAATGAGGAGGACCATGTAACACCAGAGAAGAACAAGCCCGTTTTCTTGTGGGGTAAGACAGGGGAAAGAGGCCCATGCGAGCAGCACACAAACGTCGCCTAGAACGGAAGGGGCAAAGGAAACCTGATTAGAGAGAAAATGGTCTTCTCCAAAACTGGCAGGAAGCAAATGCCCGGTGCCAGAGTGCGCTGCACCGGCAGCTCTCCATCCCTGCATCCCACCGTGCCCGGGGTCCTGCCTTCTTACCTGCAATTCCTTGCAACAGCCCACAGACGTTGAAGATGCTTTTCTTCATGATGCTCTGTACACACATGGTGAAGACGGACACCAAGGCCACCATGCAGAGAATAAAGATTCCCACAGCCAGGAAAATAGCTGTGGCCTGCCAGAAGCCGCTGGCGATCTCGCCGAAGCTCTCGGCGTAGGGCCCGCACAGCGTGTCCCGCTGGAAGTGCTGCATCCCTGGGTTCCGGATGCAGCGGGCGTAGATGCCCAGGGTGGGGTGGTAGGGCTCGGGGGAGCCCCCGCCTGGGCCCGCCGGCTCCGCGCCGCCGCGGCTCCTCGCTTTCCCGACCAGCCAGTCTGCGCTCATGAAGGCAATGAGCTCGGCAAAAGCCACTACAATACTCAGCAAGGTCCAGAGCATCGAGCGACAGGTGACAATGACATGACACATATTGATGTTCCAGGCGAAGAAAGAGTCAGGAGTCCACGGAGTTAATCAAAAAAAGAAAGTCGGTGGGGAAGGAGGCTCGGGCGGCCCGGGAAGGAAGTCGCAGCTGCAGTCACTCACTCCCGCCGCCGGCCGCGTTCATGCTGGGGACAGCGCTCCCGGACCCAGAGCACCGCCTGCGGCCTCACCTAGGGGAGAGGGAGGGCGGTTAGCAGCGCCGCCAGGCCCCGCCCCGCCTTCCCGCCGCGCAGCGACACAGTCCAAGCCCGGCCCGCGCCCGCAGAACCCTGCCAGCAAGCCCCGGGCCGGCCAGCATGCCAGGCGGTTGTTGCACTCACTGCGTTTGTTTCAAATTCTCCCTGACATCACTGCACTCAGAACTCTATGTGGCAGTTAACCTTCTCTCTTGGGAGCGCTATGGAAGGAGGCGGCTAGTGCCAGGTCCTGCTCCCAACCCAGGGAGCACTGTCCCGGTTGCTGCTGCACTCTTAGGACAGGGCTCCCGCTCCCTCATCTTTTGCTGGAAAAAGTCAAACAGCACAGGGATCCAGAGTGGAGGAGGCAAGAATGGCAATCAACTCTATTAGTGGATTTTTTTTTTTTTTTTTAAAGTTTGCAAGACTTTTTGGCCTGCTGTTTTGGTACTAGGTGAGTTAAGTTTTGCGAAACTTGCACCAAGCGCTTTTGCTTAACAGTAGAGAGTAGCAACACCCCACTTTTATTTCCTGGAAATTAAATTACTAGCAGAGACATGTGTGTTTGCTTCATAGGTAAATAAGAAACAATCCCATGAAAAAGAATAAACAAAACATTGCTCCCACATCTATATTTCATCCATTTTTCACAGGGTGATTTTTAGACAAAATAATTTACACTAATTAAAACTCAGAGGGAAAAAAACCTTAAGAGTTCATGCCTTACTTGGGGAAATTATTTTTAAAAGACATTAACGACCGTTAACTAAGCATCATTACAACTGAGTGGACTTGTTGACAACAGAACCTTGTCTATGAAGAATGCATCCCTTGAATTGTCCCAATTCATCCCATGTGCCTCTGCCTAAGCTTCGATTCACTCCAGGTCTGGAACTCAACGTGCCCATTGTTTCTCATTTCACAGAGGCCTCATTCTGTCCCCAAGGAGGAATGACTTCATTACCAGAAGACATTGCTCCAGTGGCTCAAGCCTTCTTCAGAGGAGTCTAGACCCTGAAATGGGGGCCAGCAGTGCTGGTCTGCAGCCCCGTTTTCTGCCCCATTTCAAGGCCAAGAACAATCCCTCAGCTTACATCTGGGCACATGGCCCTGCTCTGAATGATTAGATCTCATTAACAGAGGTCAAGTCAACTCCATGAGAACTGCAAAGAGCCCCCTGGCATGTTGGGAGTGGGGTAAGGCAGGGAGTTATCAAAGAGGAAGAGAAGCGGGGAAATAAGGAAGCCCAGTGTCAAAGCTTAAAATGCCCGTTTCTACACCCTGCACCAGCTGTCTGCCTGCTGGCTGACTTCCTAGTTAGCATGTGATCTACCCATCCCTTGAAACATGATGTATTTTAAAATCCTCATATCATGGTGGTTGCTATACAAGATGCTATTTTGGGGACACAGCTAGTGCACTACTAGGAACATATGCACTTAATTGTCAGGGTGTGTGTGCGTGTGTCACAACGCTATGCCGAGCACTGGGTAAGGGAAGGGAGTCCATCAGGTATGGGTTCCAAAGTCAGCTCCAGTACTGACCATGTGCATGTCTAACTTCTCAGAGCTTCCTCGTCTGAGCTGGTAAGGGTAGCCTACCTCACCAGATTATTGCAAGGAATGAACAAGAACCTACTGAAGCACCCACACAGTGCCTGGCAGAGTAAGTGCTCAACAAGTATCAACTCCTTGCCCTCAGAAGCTTATCCTGTAACATAGATGACACCGTTCAGACAACTATTGGTCCAGTGGAGGTGCCCAGTAGATTACAGAAACCTGGCCACTGCACACAGAAAACATTAAGCACAGGCTACTTAGAGATGGACGAGGTCACTCATGTCTAAACTTTCCTGGCTGCCTTCAAGGGCAGAGTCCTGGTCTTCCTGTTTCCCCACTACCTAACTCAGCTGCCAATCCACCTGGTGGAGATAAATTAGCATTCAGCCAGAAGGTATAGCTTACTCCAACTCACTCATTCTCAGCTCCTCCTCCAGATAGTACCGAATAGAAAGCCTTTTGAGAAAAAAGTTACTGAGGGCTTTAGAGGAGATTGTTTATAATGAAAATGATCATTCTAAAAGAGAACAAGAAAATGAACCAAAAAGACTCCCAGGAGGCCCTGAGAGGCTGCACGTGCCCACTGGGCTCACAAATACTTTGAGTCCACAGGTGGCAATCCCAGCCTGTTGAGTGCTTTATATAAAGCCTTCCCATTTGATTAGAAAACCATTTTAGTTATGCCCAGCCAATCTCTGTCCCATCCCTTTTCTGTTAAATGTAATTTTTCTTTTTTTTTTTTTTTGAGATGGGGTCTCACTCAGTCACCCAGGTTGGAGTGCAGTGGCATGATCTTGGCTCACTGCAATCTCTCTGCCTCCCCGGTTCAAGCAATTCTCCTGCCTCAGCCTCCAGAGCAGCTGGGATTACAAGCACACATGACCATGCCTGGCTAAATTTTTTTTAGTGGAGATGGGGTTTCGCCATGTTGGCCAGGCTGGTCTCAAACTCCTGACCTCAGGTGATCCACCCACCTTGGCCTCCCAAAGTGCTGCGATTACAGGCATGTGCCATTGCCCCAGCCTGAATGTAATTTTTCAATGAGAACATTCATATTTGTCCTCCTGCAGAACTGCAGAGCTCCTACAACCTCTCAGGTGACTTGTATCTTAATGACTACTCCAGTGTCCACTGCCTGGCCAGCAAGGTCTGCTCAGAGTGAGGAATGCAATTAGTTTGCAGCATCTGAAGAAAAAGGCTGTAAAAGTTCAGGAGGGGAGAAGATGGGACGTCTGGGCTTAGCAAAATGCCTGAGAACTATCTGAAGGCAGGATTGCTTAAGGACCCACATGCTTAAGTTAAAATAATATAGTTCCCTCTCCTTTGTGCTAAAACATTTCCTCATTCACTGCACCAAATTCTCACACCCACACAAGATTGGCTGGGATGAGGGCTTCATTATTCTGTTTTCAATGGGGGGAAAAGATGCTCTGTTCTCCCTAGTAAGTTTGCTAACTGCTACTCTCAGAGGACAGTTGTGATACGCAAGGCTGACTAAAACTGAGGCTTCCTGGGGGCTGTGATATGGTTTGGCTGTGTCACCACCCAAATCTCATTTGAATTATACTCCCATAATTCCCACGTGTTGTGGGAGGGGTCTGGTGGAAGATAACGGAATCATGGGGGTGGATCCCCCTTACTGTTCTCATGGTAGTGAATGCATCTCACGAGATCTGATGGTTTTATAAGGGCAACCTCTTTTGCTTGGTTCTCATTCTCTCGTCTGCCACCATGTAAGACATGTCTTTCGCCTTCCACCATGTTTGTGAGGCATTCCCAGTCACGCAGAACTGTGAGGAGTCCATTAAACCTCTGTTTATCAATTACCCAGTCTAGGGTATGTCTTTACCAGCAGTGTAAAAACGGACTAATAGAGGCTGCAAGCAAAGTTCTTAGGGTGGCAGGACAAGGGACCATCTCGAAGTGCAGCAGGGGCCTTCTGCAGTGGTCTGTGCTCTGTGAAGTGTACCAGTTTGGCGAAGTGTACTCAAAGGCAGGTACCTACTGAGACATCTGTATCAAACGGGAAAGAGATCCTCATGACAGAACTCTGTTAACCACAGGGATATGATGCACAGCCCTCCTCAGCCTGGCGTCCGTTGCTACTAACCGTAATGCCTGCTTCCACAAAGCCCACTTCATAAACCAGGCCTTCACTGCCATTCTACGTAAACGACTTCTCTCCATGGGCCACTAAATACGTTTCCCTTTGAGAACACCTGACCTTACTATCGCATCCCTGGTGATTGTGGATAATCCAGACAGCCCTCTTGATGTTCAGAAAACGATGACTGGCACAAAGGTGTGCAAAGTAAAGCCTCTTCACTTAAAAAAAAAAAAAGACAAGTGAGAATCCTGCAGAAACCTACATTAATACCATAGGATAGGGAGCAAAGAGGAGTTTCTAAATGGCTGGTCTGTGGGAGTCAGTCCTGTGTACGGATTCTTCCCAGAGCCCTACTTTGAAAAGGTAGAGTGAAGGTCCTCAGCAGAGCTGAGCCGGGGTTTGTCACTTAAATCCCGGGTCTGTCTTTGGCAGCTTCCTGTTGTCAGCAGGGAAGAAAGTACATGTGAAGCCAGAACCACCCAATGCCCATCGGCTGGATCACCCGGACAGAAACGCAGGAGCAAAGTTCTTACCTACCTGGAAAGAATAAGGGAAACCGGAAGGACGTCGATCAAGGCGGCATCAAAAAGCTCTCAGTCCCCATCCTGATGGGAACAGCACACCCAAAGAATGAGGCCAGGACAAACAATGTTTCGAAGAACACTACCTTGCTTACTCACCCTGGTTCTGTTTTTCAACTTTATTATGAACGTTTTCAAACATAGATATGAGTTGGCAAGAACAGACAATGAACACCCACATACCCAACACCCAGATTCAACATTTGTTAACATTTTCCCGTATCTGTTCCATCAATCTGTAGCATACACACTCACACATTTTCTCAAATATCTGAAAATGAGTTGCAGATGTTTTGACACTTCACCCCTAAATACTTTAGCATACACCTCCTAAAAATAAGAACATTTTCCTATATAACCACAACAAGATTAGGACACTCAAGAGAATGGACAATAATCCCCTTATACCCAAAGTCTAGTTCCTACTCAAATTTCCCTACCCCTGCCCTGTTTTCAATAGCTGTTTTCTTAAAACCATGACTCAATCACGGCTCATACATTGCATTTGATTAGGATCTTTTAGTCAAGGATAGTCTTCCCACCACAACCTATTCCACCCCATCCCCATTATTTTCCCCCTGACATTGACTATTTGAAGACACTGAGCTAGTTGTCCTACAAAATACTCAACAACCTGGATTTGTCGATTTCCTCATGATTTCATTTCAACTTGTTCTCTATCCTCTATTTCAGAGAAACTGGAAGTTACATCTAAAGGCTAGACTGGTAGATTCTTGGCTGATCTCTATTTTCATTCTTGCAGTCTCCCTCAGACACACGAATCCCGCAAGGGTCAGCAATATGGCCTCCATCCCCATTTCTTCTGCAAGGACGAGAGGATTAAAAGAAGTAGAATGTATGTGCTTTTGCCTTCCAAGAGTTGGAAAGACCCTCCAGAGTGCTGCTTCTTAAAGTGTGGGTTCCCGGACCATCTCCCAGAGAATGACAGCTACCTGTTTCAAAAAGGACGTTCCTGGTCCCCAACCAACCATTGATTCAAACTTTTTGGGTGGTGCCAGAATCTGCATTTCTCACAAGCTTCCAGGAGAGCCTTTCACAGAAAATCCACTGTGAGGCAGCGTGGGAAAGGTCGGCTCCATGGTATTGGCGAAGGGAGGTAAAGAGCAGAGGCAGGAGGAGTGTGGCCTGGCTCAGTCAGGACAGACCCAGGGGCCAGATCACTTGTCCCCTGCACAGCTCATGATGCCTCCCAGGTCACAGGGCCCAGTGACTGTAGGGAAACCAGCTGTTCTCCCAGCTCATCTGTTGTCTGATAATCCTTGTACAGCATGAAATGATCTGCCCATTCAGGTCCTTTTCTTCAGAGGACAAAAGCAGCTTTCAGAACTGGAAGGACAGTGCTGGCATAAAAAGCACAGGACCTTGCATGACTTAAAAAAAAAATGTACCAAAGGAGGTTCTGAAACTCTCACTCTGGCCACCCCGTAAAACACACTGACTACAGAAATCCAGACATCTTGATTATATTTAAGAGGACCCAAATGCACGAACAATTCTATTATTCTTTAGGGTACAGTCTAAACATGCTCAACACCTCCTGCTTTTGCCAATTTCCTTGGCTCAACTTCCGATCGACTCCTCTTCTCCATCCCATCTCTGACTTCTGGGAAAACTCTGAATCTATGGTTCCCAATTAAGGGCAATTCTGTCCCCATCCCAACTCCGCAGGGGACATTTGGCAATGTCCGAAGGCATTTGGGGCTGTCACAGCTATGGGGGTGGGGGTGTGTGCTACTGGTATCTGGTGGACAAGGGTGCTGCTAAACAAAAATTACCTGGCCCCAAATGTCCGTATCATCAATGTCGAGAAACCCTGCTCTAGGGACTTCTCACAAAGGGCAATTTTGAATGTACAGGAGCAACTTAAGATGATTTTTAAGATCTATTTTTAAAAGGTCTATTCTGATGAGTATGTCTATAATCTGGACATTCACAATATTTACTAAATTAAATATATTTTTAGTTGTTTTTCTCCATTTTTAAAAAACGCCATGCTAGTTTGGATGTCCAAGATGATAGGATGACAGGGCCTGGGGCCCCGGAAGCCAGGGCAGACTGACTCAGAACCTCGTGCCCTTGAGCCTGTCTTTCCTGGGTCCTGGGTGGTCTCTGCATCACACGCTAAAGTTAACTTCTGTTTTCAGAAATCTCTATTCTGCGAATGGCAAAATGGGGCTCCCCACTCATTACTGTTACCTTTCTTCACCTACACCTGAGGGGCCCGGACACGGGTTCAGAAAACTAAAAGGTTGGCCACATGCCTTCTGCTTCTTTCAGACTCCTCTCCTTCAGAGTCGGGCTGGTCACTCAGGAGGTACTCAGGTGGCCGTGGCCACCCCACATCTCAGGGAACCTCAAGGACCCTACGAGGTAGACCTATAAGATTTTCAGGCTTGCTGATTCTTACCTGACCCCTCTTAAAAGATGCTTCTCTTCCCCTTGAAACTACTGACATTCTCAGCTGCCTGGCAGCCCCTCCCTCCAAACACACCTGAACAAGTCTCTTTTTTTCTGGGCATGGGACCCCCAGTGAGCTCTCTGACCCCATGCTCACTGTCAAGTTTGTTGTTTAATGCACTCATCCTGGCCAGTCATAGGTTTCTTTCTTGATGCCAACTCCAACTCCTCCTGTATCCAATTAACCTACCTCTGGGCACCCATTTCTAGAGAGGCCATTTCCCCTCCCATCCTGAGGTATCTGTATTAGTCTGTTCTCATGCTGCTAATAAAGACATACCCGAAACTGGGTAATCTATAAAGGAAAGAGATTTAATGGACTCACAGTTCCACATGGCTGGGGAGACCTCACAATCATGGTAGAAGGCGAATGAGGAGCAAAGGTACATCTCACATGGCAGCAGGCAGGAAAGCATGTGCAGAGGAACTGCCCTTTATAAAACCAGCAGATCTCGTGAGACTATTGACTATCATGAGAACAGCATGGGAAAAACCCGCCCCTATGATTCAATTACCTCCCATTGGGTCCCTCCCATGACACGTGGGGAGTATGGGAGCTACATTTCAAATGAGATTTGGGTGGGGACACAGCCCAACCATATCAGCGTCTACAGCCAGAGATGGAAGGTCCACTTGTCTGGTCCTGTTTTCTAAATGATTCCTTCTCTTCTAAAGCCCACTTGCATATTTTATGTTTGTTTTCCCTCTATTTCTACAAATGTCCTCATCTAAAAGCTCTTTAGGCAAGTCTTTCTTTATGTGTCTGTCCAACAGGCAGGAGGAGCTGAACAAACCAACCTCTAAGGGAGACACTAAAATCTGATGTAGCCCAGATCCCATAAGCCGGGGTCATATGCCTATGCCTGTATAGACCATGGGGTCAAAAGCATTTTCAATTTGTTTACATGAAATTAAAACTTGAATTTCAGGAGTTGCCTTTTAATGCCACTGCTTTATAGGAATTTTAAATGAAAGGTGTTTTTCAAGCTTACAATGAATTCTGTGATATTAGGCAAAATATAAGTCTTAAAGTGAACCTCTTGTGTCTTCTCAGGATAAGAGAGTTTTAATTAAGAAAAGTAACAGGCCGGGTACAGTGGCTCACACCTATAATCCCAACACTTTGGGAGGCCAAGGTGGGCGGATCATCTGTGGCCAGGGATCAAGGTACCCAGGGTTTTCCAACTTTCCCTAATGAGAATGCCACATTCAAAACTGTAGAAAGGTTTATACTTTCTCCATTCATTAACTATAGGAATTCCCCAAATATTTAGGATTCATACTACGCTTTGAAAACAGATGGGCTTCAGTGCAGCTTCCAACGAGATGCACACTCCTCAGGGGAATGTGAGCTTGATGCGCAGCTGCCAGTAGCTCTAGGTACTTTGGAATACAGAATGATCCTTCAACTCTGGGCAGCAGCCTGGCCTGCAGGACTGAGCCGGTGTAATGACTCAGGAATGTGCCAGCTGGGAGGAGGTGGCCCAATGAGTGTTCCTCACTGCAGCCCAGATGAAGTCACTGCACGCTCAAAGTTCAAGATGGTCACAGAAAAACCCCTTTTTAAAAGTCTGAACTCTTATACTTGTTCATATGATCCCAGTGTCCTCTTTCGGGAAGAGGGACTTATTATTGTAGCTTCTAACAATAGTGAGGCATAGTAAACAGAGATAAAGTTCAGCTGGATGTCCCAGAAGCAGTGAGTATGTGTCAGGAAACCAGGCCTCTTAAAAACAAAGCAAAAGCCTGGGGCAGAAATGGCTTTAGGTCATTCCTATAAGAGAGGCTTCCCAACTCCCTGTTCCCCAGGTGCTCACCTGAATGGGCTGCTAAGCAAGGTGGGCAGAGGAAGCCTGTCCCATTCCACGCCCAGTGCTATGGACTCCCAGGGGCTCCAGCTACCTTGCTCCCCAGCATGAGCCAGGCTGGAGAAGATGACCACTGAGAACCCACACAGCCCTCCCTAAGAGAGAGACGCGAGGCAAGAGAGCCTGGGGGAATCCACAGAAGAGAAACTAGACTGGATTTTGGTTAGGTGATAAAAAGGAGCATGTCCCTGGGGTGCTGACAGATACTTCTTTGAGGTGGTTAGGACAGACCTCATCACAGCAAACCATTTCTCACAGCCCTGATCACCTGAGGCCTCGCAAGAAGTTCCTTTTCTCTGTACCCCACAAGTGGGTGGCTGATAATTCTGGGTTCCAGTATAACATGGCAACAGCCAGAATCTGCCTCTGGGGAGGATCTGTCAGGCTTCACGAAGGGTACACAGGACAAAACCCCTCGCCTCCACCCCTCCAGGGCAAGGAGCTCATCCAGAAAGGCAGCATGTAAGAATGACTCAGTCTGGAGGCAGACTCTTCATCTGAACCCTGGTTCTACCAGGTCCTCAGTAGCGACCTTAGGTGAAATTGGGCCCATGTTCCTCAGTTCCTGTGTCTGTAAAATGGAGTAATAGCCTACCACATAGGGATGTTGTGAGGATCAACTAAGTTAAAATAAGAATCAAGCTTAGAACAACACTTAGCACATGGCAAGCACTCCATCCGTGTGGACTATCCCCCTGCAACAGGATCCAGCCTCCCCGTCCCTTGACCCGGCATAAACACGACCACTTCTGGGGTCATGTCTCAGGCTCTCCTTTTGCCACTTAGATCTTCAGGTTCTGGAGCCCATCTGGCAGGTAGGTAATTAGCGTTTCCTTCAAATACTAATTTTCCCCTGGAAAAGGCGTTGTGTGGCGGAAAGGATGTAACACAGAGCTGGAACGGCTTCAGTGCTATAAATCACGCTCTAGCATTAACTAGCTCTGTGTCTTTGGGCAATAAACGCCACCTCTCTAAGGAGAGTGTCCTCATCTCTAAAGTAGGGGTAAGGAAAGTCGCTGCCACACTTTTTGGGTGGAACACAAAAACTGTGCACGGAGGGTCAGGCATAACTGCAGGTGCCAAGACATAGTAGGAATCATTACTATTACCATCATATTGGTCAACATTTATTTTTCTGCTGTTTATCTCCCCAAGGCCACAAAAACACCTTCTATTATCATTCTAACTCTCTGTAGAAGGAAATTTGTCCAATGGCAAAGTAATAGGCAAGGGAAAAAGACCACTAGGCAGGCAGGCAGGCAGGCAAACATGGGTCCCGACCCAGGCCCGGCTCTTGGCTAATGGGTGTGTGACCTCGCACGGCTCCACTACCTCCACTGGCTTCAATGTCTCAGGCCCAAAGTGAAGGCGCTGGACTTGCAGATCACCACTGTCACTTGCAGCTCCAAAAGTCAGTCATTTCAAGCATATGACCACCTCTTCTACCTTCTCCCAGATTAGAGGCTCCTCCCAGAGCAGATGGCTCCATAAGACCTGCTCCTCTGGAGATGGAGGTCTCTGGGTGGAAGGAAGAGGGGGAGACCCCACAGGTTACCAGGAATAGCAAGGGACAGCCGTGGCTGATGGAGAGCTGAGCATGGCCGGGGCACACCCGTGGGCACTACACAAGGGGCTGGCCCAGGGCCCTGGCCAAGGGTGTGGGCTGGCCTGGCTCCCTCTTCTGCTCATATGTTTTTTTTTTTCCTGGGGTGGGAGAACCTAACTCTGACTTCTATTCTTGGGAATATGGTAGAGCATCCCCCACTCCGGTCTTTGGGCTAACTGCTAAAAATGAGGTCCCCCCTGCCCTAGGCCACAGAGATGGACCCTGCCTTTAAAGGACCCCTACTCAGTTTTGAAAAATCACCAACTGTTCCTTTCTGATATACTTTTGCTTCCTGTTTCAGACAAGTAAAATGCTTGGAATCATTAACAATTTGATAGCTGTATGCCAAAGGACATGGCAGAATACAAAGTTTTAACCGTTTTTAAAAGGATTTCTATTTTGCTTTCTTACATACGTCAAGAAAGGTGCCAACTGATTAACACGTACATATCAATTGGAATTCTAAAGCTGAAAAAAGCCAGCACTATGGGAGATTCCTTTTTAAGTGACTTAGCTTCAGGCAAGAGTCAGAAGTCATATCCCTTTCATTTCAAAACATAAACTGTATGAAACTGTCCTACAAAATTAACATTTGCTATTTATCCTCCATTCCTCAGTGAATTATTAAAATCAAGCAGTACAATTCTCTCATCAGTTACAAATGGCACCAGAAGGCTGATTTACATCTATCCAGGGGCAATTTCTGATGAGTATTTTTATTAATGATCTAATAAAATGTCTTGTTTTGTTATCAACTAAATGATTCAAATGATGTTTTAAAATCTAATACTCCAACCCAATAGTCTGGTGATGAAGCTACTGAGCTGACATTAATTTAAAGTGATTTGTAATTTTATTTGGCATTATCAATAACACCATGGATAGATTTAAATTTTAAGAAAATTTTGGCTCCCATGCTGTCAAAGGCAGTATTTTATAAGGTTCAGTAAAATTGATCTGATTACGATGATAATCACCAATAGCAAAGGTCAGGGGTGAGAGGTTCTGATAAGATAAATTACTTGGCAGTCAGCCACGCACATCTTAAATTGACAAGTCGGCTGAAAGTTTGGGTTGTGAGAATAAAGCTATGTCAACAATAAGAATGACCCAAACACGTCCACTTTCAGTCCTCCTAATTTCCTAACTTTTGTTCCAATCTGCCCTTTAGCAGAGATGGCTATTCATAAAAGGAAGTGCTGAACCATCTCAGGCCTTTGTGATATGGGCAGGAATGAAAATGTGGACCTTCTAAGGCTGGCCATGAGGAGGAGAGCAATAACTCTTTGCTGTGTGCAGATGCGACCCCTCCTCCCACCCCAGGAAACCAAGGGCCCGGGCCCTTAATAGGCCTGATGGATTTCTGAGGTAATAACAGGTGAAGCTGCATCAATTCTGCAAAAATAATTTTTCCCAGAACCCAGAATATTTGCTTTTTCCTCTCTTCTCACTAAACCTCATGCTACTTGAAAATAATACTCATTAAACATCAGCTAAAACTAAAGCACTTAAAAGGAGTCACACTGGCCAGGCGTGTTGGCTCACAGCTGTAATCCTAGCACTTAGGGAGGCTGAAGCGGGTGGATCACCTGAGTTCAGGAGTTCAAGACCAGCCTGACCAACATGGCAAAACCCTGCCTCTACTGAAAAAACAAAAATTTGGCTGGACATGGTGGCGGACACCTGTAGTCTCAGCTACTCAGGAGGCTGAGGCATGAGAATCGCTTGAACCCAGGAGGCTGAGGTTGCAGCGAGCCAAGATTGCGCATCGCACTTCAGCCTGGGTGACAAGAGTGAGACTCTGTCTCAAAAAAAAAAAAAAAAAAAAAAAATTTTTAAAAGGAGTCTCTCATATTGCTGACCTCCCAAACCAGAGACTTCACATTAATATACATTTGCTGACACCTGTTTATCACTGTGATTACTACAGCCAACTTTCATCGAGCCAAGCACTGAAGTTCTAAAGTGGTAAGGCAATCCAGACACCTCTAGAACTAATACCTTGTTCACAACTGATTGTCCAAGGTTGAAGTACTCGACAATGGCGGGGGAGAAGGAAGGCAGGCAAGGAGACCTGAAGATACTCTTACCGCCCTCCGGAAACTGTTTATTAACGCTGGAATCAGGAAATACACAGACATAATGAAGACCTGAGCCGCTGAAGACCATAACTAGGTCACTGAGAACGCAGTGCCTTGAGGTGGGTCGGGCAGGACCGAGGGGTGAGAATCTTGAGAAAACCAAGATAAGGTCTCATCAGGGATATAATATCTGGGAAGTAAACAGATGGTTAATTCAAATGGGAGAGTTGTAGTTGGGGGGAAAAAGGGTTGAAGTTTTTCTGCGTCTGTTGTATAACCCCAGATGGTTGCATAAAAACACTTAATAGAAGTCAAAAGGGTTGGACCATGCTGACATGGCTTATGTTCTCAGCAAGACAGAAATGGCTGATAACCCGTTTCTGGTGTGTGCACGTGTGTGTCTGTGGTGTGTGTGTGTATTTCTGCAAGTAAAAATGGAAAATGAAGGGGCGAGTGATTTTTTAACCCAGGCATATCTGCTAGCTATATCGTATGATGAATTTCAAACAAAAGAATGAAAACTCACCTTATGTTCTCACAGCCCCTCATACCCATTCAAATTCACTTTTTAACTCACAGGATTATTTGTGAACTTTTTATAATGGTTTACGAGGAACGAGAATGACCCTGAACTACTTTAAGTATGTTAGGCACTCAGGAGACTTGGGAACTCTCAGTGTACAGAAAGCCCAGGGTAGGATGGAGCTCCCCCACGGTGAGGGTGTAGAAGAAGGCGGGAGGACCAGGATGTACCCTGGGGATGCTATCTGCCCGAGACAGGCAAAAGGGGGTAAATCTGCCAAAGAGACAGAGGACAAGAGACAACCTGCCAGACAGACAACCTACCAAGGATGAAGAATGAGGGGGGATGGTCCTAGAAGGCAATGGCGAGGACAGAAGGAGGGTGGCGATGGCCCACAGGGGCCAATGGCTGTCATTGACAGTCACACCCTGAGAAACAAGCATTTCCCCCTAAAAAGAAGTAACGAGTCTAGCAGGAACTGAAGTCAGTCTTGCCGTGGCCTAAGATACACTTCAAAATGTTGTGCGCTGCATTTTAGCTGAATTCTCAATTTCTCAACCCCGAACATTTAATTAAAAAAGTCCCAAGCAGTACTTTATCTGAGGAGTCATTACAATAAACAGGCAGTTAGCACGAGGTCAAGATAAGGAAGAATGTGAACAACACAATGGTGTAGATGCTGTGGAGGGGCCGGGCAGGGGGCTGGGGGGAAGGAAACGAGCCGGACAATGCACAGATGTCTGTTTTCGCTGCCAGGAGTTCAGACAAACAGGAAGACCTTAAACTTCTCCAACCGGGAACACTCGGTTTTACCTGATGAGCAGAGGGGCTAAGCACATGACTAGAAACAGAAACAGAAGGTTGTCATTAAGGCGACAAGGCTCGCTCCACACAGAACCCACACCCAGCCTCGTTCTCAGGAAAACCCAAGCCTTGCTCACTTTGCACCCGGGTTATGCTCCTCAGCCTCACGGCCTTTTCCCTTGAGCTGCTCAGTGAGGTCTTGGGGCACACTCACTCATGGGACCCAAATAAGCCCAAGACACCAAGTTTCACAATTTTAAAATCTCCTGCTGACATCTAGCGAGAATTTATCTGTATGCAGCTTCTAAATGGGAATCAAAGAAAAAACGTCTGGCGTAATTATTCAAATGTCACGCTCTGTTCCAACAATAATATCACAATGGAGGTATAAGAATTGTTAGAAATCCCGCCAGGCGCAGTGGCTCACGCCTGTAACCCCAGCACTTTGGGAGGCCAGGGCAGGCGGATCACTTGAGCTCAGGAGTTCAAGATCTGGCTGGACAACATGGTGAAACCCCATCTCTACTAAAAATACAAAAATTAGCTGGGCGTGGCGGTGGGCACCTGTAGCCCCAGCTGCTCGGGAGGCTGAGGCACGAGAATCGCTTGAACTCAGAAGGTGGAGTTTGCAGTGAGCCAAGATTGCACCACTGCACTCCAGCCTGGGGCACAGAATGTGACCCTGTCTCAAAAAAAAAAAAAAAAAAAAAAAAAAGTTAGAAATTCCCAGATTCTCAAAAGTTAGGAATCTCATGAAATGTTTTCTCTTTGGAAACAGTTACATATTTCTCTCCCTATTGAGTATTTTTTAAATGCTTGAAACTACGCAATCAATAAATATTTCTTGAAATAATTAAAACTTTAGAACATTGTGTTCTGGTACCCCTTGGTATTATAATACTTGGTACCCCTTGGGTATTAAAGCTAAAGGTTTCTAGATATAACAGCGTTTCTCAGCTTCGGTACTTCTAACACTTGGGGCTGGATAATTCTTCGCTGTAGGGGCTGGTCCTATAAACTGAAGGATGGTTAGCAGCATTCCTAGCTTCTTCCCACTGTATGCCAGGAGCGATCTCTCAGTCGAGGCCAAAAACAATGTCTTTAGACATTGCTGAATGTCCCCAGGGGACAATCCTGCTCCAGAAGGTAGGGTTGAGACCTAGGGCCTGAGATGGGGGTCAAGTGCTGACTACAGGACACACTGGCAGAATAAAGCAGGATAACCACTAACCTCCCTAGACCTCCATTTCCCCAGCTATAAAAGGAGGATATCTTACAGGGTAGAGATGGAGACTAAATGAGAGAATACACGTAAAGTGCTTTGCACAAAGCATTGTAATGCACAGAGTAAGCATTCAGTAAATGGTAGCAACAGTAATGGTTAAAGAAGAGAGTCGCAGATCCATAACCTTGGAAAAATGAATTGAGCAGGTCATTCGTGGGGTCATTAATAAGAACGAACGCCCACACAGCTCACATCTAAGCAGTCTGTACGGGGCACACATGGCTAGTGTGTTAGAAACACACAGCCACTTATTAACACTCACCTTGATAAAAATCAAGTTGTTTTTATCCCTTGGAGGATAAAGGGGGGAGTAGGAATAAAGAGAAAAGAGATGAAATGGGAAAATGGCTACAGACTAAGGAGAACTATCCTGACACAAAGAGGAAAAGGTAAAAAGTGTGCACCTTCTAAAAACTGCTTGAAGACACAAGTTAAAATAAACACGCTGCGTTTGGGAATAGGATACCACAGTGAGAGCTGGGGAGTATCTAAATAGCTGAAAATGGCCACTGCAAGGTGCCGAGGGCAGTTGTGAAGGAGCTAAGAAGAAAAGTAATATGGCTCAACACCAAAGCAGCAGGAAAGTGTGAGCACAGTAGAGCCTCCTCTCTGGCCAAGCACTGCCTTCCAGCTTCTTCCTGTCAAAACCTGAGCCTGCTGAAGAAGGCAGCAGAGCCACCCCAGCCTCCCCAAGTCCTGTGCCAGCAGCTTCAAACCTGGGTCTCTCTCACTAGCTGTTCTTTGGCCCCTCAGTGGGAAATGAACAAAGCCCCCCTCTCTGCCTCTTCTGCTGGTCTCTGCAGCCCCGGCCCACCCCACCACTCTCCAGAGCACTCCGTTTTCTTGCCTCGCCACTCCACCCCACACTGCGAGTCTGTGTGTCACATACAGGCTGGGTGTGGACAGACTCATCGGAACACAAATACTGTGAGTCAATCAGCACTCAAACCTCCTTGGGTTTAGAAATAGTCAATGACTTTTTCTGGTAGCTAAGGTCTAAAATAAGCTATTAAAAACAATCATCTTGACTTTCTATCTGAGTCACAGCGAATGCAACATTAAATTGAAAATACCGGGAGGGATGGCATTCTGAGTTTTACCTGATGTAAATGATGAGTTGATGGGTGCTGACGAGTTGATAGGTGCAGCACACCAACATGGCACAAGTATACAACAAACCGGCACATTATGCACATGTACCCTAGAACTTAAAGTATAATAAAAAAAAAATACCTCCTAATTAGCCACTCAAAAATACAACCCAGTCTTTGTGAGACAAGGCCTGGCAGCATTTACTGAAACACTGTCTTTGCGGTCTTCTTCTGGACCCATGCTATACTTACATCCCAGTGATATGCAGTTATCTATTCTGTCATTCAAATGCACCAAATCGTTCCTTCCTCATCAAAGTAAATTAAATCACCCAGAATAGCAGTGGGCTTGTGCCTAACGCTTAAGGCCACACACTTTAACATTCAACAATGCACCCCAACCATCTGTAATCTTCTGAGCCCAAGTTGGGTCCACACAAAAACCCTGTGGAGGTGAGCGATTTTTTTACCATGATATGCTATTATTATGTTACTGCCAATTGCAAAGCACCTCAAAAACCAAATGAGGAAGACAAGACAGCTCTCCACTCTTTCCTGAAGGTGACACAGCACCCTCCATGTGACCCCAACATCCCATCAAAGACATCACTGTGGCCTCACTCTCCCAGGGAATTTTCACAAGATAAAAACATCCATAGTCCAACGTGGAAAAGAAAAGTATTTGATGTCAGTGTAGCAGGACCCAACAGGTAGTTGAGGTTAGAAATGTGAATAACAGGCAACAAATACAGAGTTGACTTAAAATACCCTAAACTATTCTGAGAAACTCCAGAAGGTTGAATGTTAAATTCGCTTTGTCAGAATTAATTTGGGAAATATTTGGTCCTGCTTGAGGGAGAACTCCATTTCCCCGGCCAGCACTTTGTCAAGTCACCATTTCCATCGCTGGCTCATGTCAGTGAGCAGTGTGAGTGACTAAGTGTTCCTCTCCCGCCTCAGCGGGGAGGATTAACATGGGGCCAAACGCCTTGGAGACAGGAAAACAAACGAACCCAGTTACTATGTTTTTAACTCAGTTCTGTCTGGAAATCAGGAAGCAAGACTCTGAAGATCAAGCTTCGGGAAAGCTCTTAATGCTAATGAAGAGTTTTTGTTTTTGTTTTCAGAAGTTCAAATGAGAAGTCACTGAGAGCCTAGAAGTAAAGAAGGCTAATAAATGGCAACCTGACTTGCAGATTGCCCCCTGGGTGGTAAAGTCGACAGCTGCTGCCCAGAATAACTTTTAACTCAAAAGGATCAGAAATTTGGACCAGCCTCCCATCTCGTTATTTCACCAGACCCTTTCGTGTTCACAAACTTTGTATATAAAGTCCTCTGACGGGAAACAGAGCTAGAAGGCCAGTTTCACTGCACTTATAATGAAGTCAAGGGATGAAGGATTTCAGATTTTACTTCACAAATTAAAAAAAAGATTGTGAAATTTTCAACTTTTAATATTACAACAGTTTCTAGTCCCAGCAACAGACAGACTAAACATCATCATTCAGCTGGGAAAATTAGCTACCCATCTTGGTCCCCACCCTACCCCAAGCTTTATTTATTCAGATACATGACATTTACCGAACTGCCTGGATAAGAACATGAAGTCAGCAACACCTCTCCTTCTGCGTCCTTAGGAGTGTAAGCGATTAAGAGTAACATCCAATAGCCATCTATCTCTACTGTTTATTTCTCGTTTCTCAGTTCTGATAACCTTCCTCTATTTTCTGAACCTGGAGCTGCCAGCTATTTCCCATCTCTGAACCACCACTCTCTGTCTAACATTGGATCTCTCTTTGGCTTAACTGTGCTCCCAGCAACATAAAACAATACTGAAATGCTGAAACCAACACATTTCATGTGGGCATTTAGTCACAGAACTGTACCTGCTATGGGCTTCCAAGTTCTATTGTTCTAACTCAACTCTGCTGGCACACTCTCCATTTTACGCTCTAAGACTGTCCTTTATCGTGAGGGTCCCCAACCCCCAGGCTACGAACCAGTCCTGGTCATCTGTGGCCTGTTAGGAAGTGGGCCGCACAGCAGGAGGTGAGTGATGGCGAGCCAGAATGACCACCTGGGCTCCGCCTCCTGTCAGATCAGCAGTGGCATGAGATTCTCATAGGAGTACAAACCCTGTTGTGAACTGTGTGTACAAGGGATCTAGGTTGCAGGCTGCTTATGATAATCTAATGCTGATGATCTGAGACAGTTTCATCCTGAAACCATCCCACCCCACCATACATAGAAAAATTGTCTTCCATGAAACAGGTCCCTGGTGCCAAAAAGGCTGGGGACCGCTGCTTTACTGTATTCATGTTAACTCATTGCCGTGTTTGTACACTGGTTATAGAATGTGTTTCTGCAGCAATAACTAACAATGATGATGCCATTTAGAGGCCCTGCCAAAGCAGCAGGCCCAGTGAAATATGTGTACCCGCTAAATGCACTGCCCTTAACTCCCTCACAGCTGGCAGGTAGGTGCTATTATGTTTCACAAATAGGAAACTGAGGCACTGGCCATTTAAGCGTATCTATAAATACAGAGCATTCCCTTCAACACCCGACACAGTCACAAGCATCCCCATTCAAAAGATGTTAATAAATACTGACAACCAAGATACGTCTATTTTAACCAGCCTAATGCTAACAGATAAAAACAGCTTGTTTTTTGAAAGCCAAATGTTAATTGGCAGAGCCCTGTCAAAGGCAAGTATTTTCACACTTTAAAAGTTTTGCCAGGTATGGTGGCTTATGCCTGTAACCCCAGCACTTTGAGAGGCTGAGACAAGGATTGCTTGAGGCCAGGCGTTCAACAGCCTGGGAAACACAACAAGACCACGTCTCTGCAAAAAAACAAAAAACAAAACAAACAAAAAATTAATTAGCCAGACCTGGTGGCATGCACCTGTGGTCCCAGCTACACAGGAGGCTGAGGTGGGAGGATGGCTTGAGCCAGGGGGTTCAAGGCTGCAGTGAGCAATGACTGTGCCACTACACTCCAGCCTGAGCAACAGAGTGAGAACTTATTTCTAAATACATAATAAGAATTGAATTAAAAGTTTGCCCAGACCAACACCTGGAATCCTGTAGCAAATGTCTTCATAAGAACTGAAAAGGACTCTTACTGGTGACCTCGCTTTACTGTCACAGTATTCCTGTGGAAGGTTGAAAAGCAGAGATAAAGTATAACACATTTCCCTGAAGCATGAAGCCACAGATTGCCTCTGGAAAGCATTTTGCAGTCTAGCAGTAACAGCGGGTTGGTGCAGGATGGAGCCGGGCCATGCAGCGAGGCTGGCATGTAGCTACATAAGAAAATACTCACACTTTTTAAAACAGAAAGCATTATATGACGAGACAGATGAAAGAATTTGTGAAACAAATCATTGAATTTTTGCAATATTAGAGAGTCTCAAGGAAGGAAATCATCTGACAGACTGAATCATGAATTTGTGCAATGCAAGAATTTATGAAAGCATCAGGGTGTGAATCATCCCCACAAAATTTTTAATATCTTTGCAAAAATCAGGCTCATGAATGTACCAACTCTTCTAACAGCATTTGTCTTTTTATTTCAGGTATTAACTGATTTACAACTTATAAAAAATTACAATATAATTTACCTGCAAGACCAAATTTGTGGAAACGAGAAGAAGAAAGGGGGAGAAAATAAACTAGTTCCCAGAACAGAAGATTGGGCAAATGCCATTTTGTCCATGCCAAGTTAAGCCATAAGATCCATTAGGCATATTATTTTTAGTAAATTACTCAAGGACACTCCAATTCATAGCTAAACATCATCAGTAAAACTTTTTTAATTTTTAAATTTAAAAAATGAGTTTCTCTGAAATACAAAGTGACTGTTAAAAGTTATGAAAAAATTCTAACCCATGTCTCCAATAATCAAATTATACCATTAGGATTTAAAAACAGAAAATTAACCATTTTTGGTGTGACATATACATGTGGCTTTAGTCTACTGTTTCTCTAATACTTCTTGTAGAAGCATAACCACTAAGAAGGTTCACATGAAATCAGGTTGAACCATAAACAGCCATCCCAAGAGATTTGTCTACACATGGAACAGGGTGCTGGGGAGTGAGTTCTCCCTAGATATGATGTATTTATTCATTTATTCCCTTCCCCAAAGGGCCCATCATGGAGTGAGGTCATTTGCCCTGAGTTCTATAGCAACTGATAAGACCTTGTGAGTCAGTGGCTCTTCCAGAAGTTCCACGCTCCATGGCTGCTGACTCTGTACCTATTGGGTCAGGCCTTATTAATCACTTTTACAACATGGACCCAAACTGACCATAAGCCTCTGACCACATAAACTCATCCTTGGTCACCAACAGCACCTGTACCTTCCAGAGAATTCCATATGCAAATATGAAGATATGACGGCACGTTTATTCTGGAAGGATTAGGATTGTTTCTCACCAGTTCTTGGGTGGCAGAAAGAATGCCCCACAGCCCCTGCCTTGACAACGGTCTCCCTTCAACTACAAGTTTGCTCATTTCATCACCAGCAATGCAAGGATTTGGGTAAGCAGAGGGCAACATCTCCTTGGCAGAGACTGCTAGGTTCCTGCCCAATACCCATTCTCCCCTTCTTCCTTAACAGAACCGATGGCCGGGCCTGGCATATAGTGACTCAGCAGAGGCACAAAATTTAAGGGGGTGCAAAAATGGTTTAATCATGATAAATAATACTTCATTATACAATATTCTTAAAATCAAAAATTTAAAAATTCACAATGGGCCAGGCATGGTGGCTCACGCCTGTAATCCCAGCACTAGGTCGGGAGTTCGAGACCAGCCTGATCAACATGGAGAAACCCCGTCTCTACTTAACATACAAAATTAGCCAGGCATGGTGGCACATGCCTGTAATCCCAGCTACTGGGAAGGCTGAGGCAGGAGAATCGCTTGAACCTAGGAGGCAGAGGTTGCGGTGAGCCGAGATCGTGCCACTGCACTCACTCCAGGCTGGGCAACAAGAGCAAAACTCCACCTCAAAAAAAATAAAAAATTCACAATGAACAAAATATCAATTTAAAAAATAAAGATAGCATCAGCATTCCTAATTTTTCTTTTTGTCTCAGGTTCCAGAATGACACTGCTATACTGAAGTAAAACATTCTTTACCTTGATGATTGAGTTTCCTGGTGCCCTCTTAAGTTATGCACCAAAGGTGAATGTCTTACTCACCCCACCTCAGTCCTGGCCCTGAATAAAACCCTACTTGATGGGGTAGTAATGGGCCCGGCTCAAAAGCCTATAGGCATTTCTCAACCTCCTCTGCAGACACAGTGGTCAGTGAGATTCAAATGAAGGAGACGGGGGCAGGCTTCTGTGAAAGCTTAAAAGGGATCTGACTCAGCTTCTTTCCTGAGACAGGGCCTGGATCTGTCACTCAGGCTGGAGTGCAGTGGTACGATCTCGGCTCATTGCAACCTCTGCCTCCTGGGCTCAAGCGATCCTCCCACCTCAGCCTCCTGTGTAGCTGGGAGTACAAGCAGCACCACCATGCCCAGCTTTTTTTTTTTTTGACAGAGTCTCACTCTGTCGCCCAGGCTAGAGTACAGTGGCACAGTCTTGGCTCACTGCACCTCCACCTCCCAGGTTCAAGTGGTTCTCCTGCCTCAGCCTCCCGAGTAACTGGGATTACAGGCGCGTGTCACCATGCCTGGCTAAGTTTGTATTTTTAGTAGAAATGGGGTTTCACCATGTTGGCCAGGCTGGTCTCGAACTCCTGACCTCAAATGATCCACCTGCCTTGGCCTCCCAAACTGCTGGGATTACAGGTGTGAGCCACTGTACCCAGCCTAATTTTTGTATTTTTAGTAGAGATGGGGTTTTGCCATGTTGCCCAAGCTCATCTCGAACTCCTGGGCTCAAGCAATCCACCTGCCTTGGCCTCCTAAAGTCCTGGGACTACAGATGTGAGCCATTGCACCCAGCCCTGACTCAGCTTTGACCTTGGCTTTTCTCCTGCTAAGAGATGTGACCATAAAGGCTCCAGTAGTCATCTTACAGCCATGGGGGACTTAGGGAATGAAAGTCCTGTGCTTTGATGATGGAGCAGAAAGACAGAAGGAGCCTGGGGCCCTGATGACATCATGAAGCTAACACTGTGGTCCACCTACTTCGGGATCTCTTGTTATATAAAACTTTTAATTTGTTTAAAGTACCATCATTAGGTTTCAGTTAATAACTGATACATGCAGTTCTTCACTGAGATACTATAAATCCTTTTTTAAAAAATAATAAAACCATGGCCGTCATTTAAATGGGGCTGTTCTAGAGAAATGCCACCGAGAGGCCACTCTTCCACCTTATTAACCAAAACACCAGCTTTTTCACCCTGACAATTCTAGGGTCAGTTCACTATTGCGATGTTCGTTTCACTGGCCTTTCAAGTAATGTCAGAGGCAAAAATCAGGGAGGGGCGGGGATTAGAAACGTTTCCCCCGATGGTGAGCCAGGCTGACAGCACGCGGGCCTGCTGCACGTGGACGCACCGAGTGAGGCCCGTGGTGCCAACCACCCTGTCCTGCTGCAGACTGGGCGGTGGCCACTGACTTCAGGGACCATCTCTTGTCCTCTCTCCTCTCCCTCTCTGAGTCCACTCACAGCCTTACTGGTGTGGTGGAGTAGACCAAACCCTCCGCCTCCTCAGGACACTAGGGATTTACTGCTCTACGGGGGTGAAAACAAACTCCTTAGGTCCAGGTCAGTGCCGTCGGCTTTTCACAAGCCAAGATTCCAGAAGATGTCTCCCCCATTCTTGATACCCAACAAAAGAGGAACACTACTATATGAAGATACAGGCTGAGGAGCACTGAACACTGAGCCTTCACTGTACGATGTTTTTAAACAAATGAAGCTTTGTTCTATCTATTAGGTATGAGAGTAATGCCAACCATATGAACAAAGTGTTGCCTAGTGAAATTCCTTACAAGATTTATGACAAATGCATATGAGAAGAAATGGTAATGAACAAGTACTAGTTTGTAAAAACTCCTGTTCATGCTGTGAGAGTAGGGGATGGGCGGTGTAGGACGCTCTGGAAAAGGTAAGTACAAGCACAGCTCTTCTATCTCCTGGAACAAAAGACAGAGGGAAAAACGCCCCCTATGGCTAGAAACGATGTCAGTGCTTGAACTAAAGGCTTATAATCTAAGGTCAGAGCTCCCTTTTCAGCAGAAGAAAAGCAAGCATCATTTACATTTCTCCCTGCTTATATGGGCTAAGTCATAAGCCATGTGCCAAAACCCTCATCTGCAGGATCAGTTCTGAAAAGAGAAAAAGAGCTCTGCCAAGCATTTATCATCACCTAAAATTGTTGCTTTTCATTCCCAGAACTGAAGCTGTTTTATTGAATTTTTTAAACCTGAGGTCCACCGCTCCCCTCCAAATCTACAGGCCCTGCCTCGGGTTTTAAACCATTGCCCTAAGAAAGAAAAAAGATGCCAGAGAGGCTATTAGTACAACAGAGGGGTGGAGGCCTGAGCCCTCCTGCAGCCCAGCAGAGATGCCAAATGCTCCAGCAAGGAGCTTTGTGTGACCTTCCCGGACCACTCAGGAGAGCAGGGCTCCACAGGAAGGCCCAGCAAGGAGACACATCCAATCACCGATGCTGGGGCAGGGAGAGAAGGGATGTGAGGACAATGACAGGAGGGTACACGTCGGGGGCTCTCAGGGGTCCAGAGACCTGGCTGTAGAGTCCCCTGGAGTCCCTCCTGGAGGGACAGCAGAGGGGGTTCTCAGGTGCCATAGGTCAAGAGAACAGGAGAGGTGGCCCCCGGGCCTGGGCCCTGCAGTGTGCTCCACCGAGAGGACAAGCAGCAAAGGCCTCCTGGGAATCACCACGACGCCGAGAGGGAGGAATGGCCTGGGAGTTCAGGGAGCGGCTCCGTCTCCAGCCGCGTGTCCTTGGGCAGGCTGCACTGCTCTTCCAGGGCCTCAGCGGGCTCCCCCACAAAGGACAGGGCCGTGAGCAAGCGAGCGGCTATAGGACCCTCACAGCTCCAGTGTCTGTGACTTCCCAATTCCACGGCCTCCACTGCCCTCCCCGGCGCTGACTCACTCTGGTGCCTTATGACTGCTGGGTTTTCTTTTCCTGACTCAATGCAAAATAGGAACAGAAAGGTGGAACTCCAGACGTGGGGCCCATCTTCCCTCCTTTCCATGTCACTGAAGCGGCTCCAGGGCCTCAAGGGAAGCAATGGCCTCAGCTTTGGCTTCCAGGCCGTCACCGAAGGTCCAGGGCTTCCTCAGCTCAAACAGGCGGTGTTTTGTCAGGAGGCCCCACCAACAGCAAATGGTGCCGTGAAATCACAGCAAGTGCCTCCACTCCCAGCCACCACTGCCGTCCTGGCAAAGCTCCCTGATCCTGTGTGGGAGTGGGTAGAGGCAGGGGCAAGGCCTGGGGAGAAATACTGCCAAAGTCACACAGCCGCCTCAACTTCAGCTTTGCAGATCTTAGAATATTATTCTTTGCCCTCTACTGTAAGTCCACGGCAAAAACTTAAAAGCTTTAATGGCGTTTTGTCATAAGCTGAACAAGTTTGTTGGAATGTAGGGAAAAAACCCAATGACTTCTTAGGAGGAAAGAGAAAGCCCATTTTCTAGTGTCCCAGAACTGCTCCCACTACATTTTCGTTCTTTGAATCCCACAAGAGGAAATGAGGCTTCATCTGAACCCCAAGCCACACCACAGGGTCAGACATGAAGGAGTGGTGTCGCCAGAGCAGGCCATTTGCTGAGGGGCTGCACGGACAGTCCTAAACTGGCACTACACCGGGCACCCAAGTAGGTAGGGGCCTGGCCTTCCACCCGCCTCCTCCCTGAGCAAATCAGGGAGGGCAGACACAGACACAGACAGACCCGCCTCTCATTCCCCAGATCTGGAGCTGCCTCCCTTCCCAGCTCACCCCCTGCTGCCTGCCTCATCTCTCAGTGCTTCCCAAAGGGAAGAGGGGACTGTCCACGGTGGCCAGCGTGAGGGGAGGAATAAAGGAGAGCAAAGACGACCTAGGACCCCCTCTCCCACCAGAGCCACACAAAGCCAGAGCAGCCAGGGGACAGTAAAGGGGCCAGGAGAGAGAAGACCCCTCCCTTACCATCAGCCCCCAGCGCTGTCTTCTCCCAGGCCTGCTCTACCTGCTAGCTCAGCTCCCACCCCGCTGCAGATGCTTCAGTAGGTGGGTGAGGCTGAGACCCGCTCCCCACCAAGCCTGTGGCTGGGGGCGCCTCTGGAGCTCCTATCTAGCCCTGACACTGTCACATGGCCACAGCTCCCTTACGGCAGGGGGAACACCTTGGGGGCAGGCAGGCTGTGGTTCCTCCCGGACCTGACCTCAACATTTTCATACGACAACAGGTGCCGGACTCTGACACGAACTCACGACAATCTATAGATTAGAATCAAAATCACAAGTAGGAACCCCCCAGTCTCACAGTTCTGAACATCAGAATAACTGTTTACAGTTCACAGGGACCTAGGCATTCTCTATGGGGACGTGGGAGTCACACGGCATGTGGGACACCCGTGCAGAGGTATTCCTGGCCTCGCCAGTCACAGCTTCCACACGAAACCTAACTAATGCTTACCAGGAGTCCATACCAAGAACAGACCAATGCAATAAAGTCTGAAAAAGGCCCCAGTGGTCGAACGTGATCCCATGGAGAGTGGGGGGATCAGAAATAGCTCACGGGATGCAGAACTCATTTCTGGGCTGGGGAGGGGAGGATGCCATGTCCAAGTGGGGATTGGTCGCAGCACTGTAAATGGCTGTTGCCTCTACTGTCCAGATGCAAGCAGTCGGCTGGGCGCCCAGCAAAAACACCCATCCAGAGGAAAGCCCTCCAAGAAAAGAGGCGAGTGTCACTTACTCTTTGCCTGTGGGATAAATCTCAACAGCTCATAGAACTAATACAAGTTCTGACCTTTTTCTCTCCCAAACGTGGCCTTGTCTAATTTGTTCTCCAAGAGACCACAGAGCCCAATAAGAACTTTGGCCTCTCAGAGAACGGTTTTATTCTTCCCCAAAGGGAAAACCTACCTACATCCTCATGAAAATTTTAAATGACTAAAATGATTTTCACCTCACAGCTTCCATATCTGGGCCATTCTTCTGCCCTTACAATTCTAGTAAAGTCTGTTCCATTATTTTAGGAGAGTCTCGGTTATTCAACTAGCTCAGGGCTGTGTTTTTCTGAATTAAGTCATTATATCTATTACACAATGTTCAGATTCTACCCAGCCATGTGTATTTTTACCAGTAAAATCATAAAATACAACACTTGTAATCTTGTCCTTATATAAGTGCCACCATCACCATGCAGCAAAAACGTCATAGTATGACAATATGACAAGAAACAGCTGTCAAATACTGGCTTTTTTCCAGCTTCAGTCAAATTCAATAAAAATTGAGCAGGGTAACTCCCTTGTGTGTTTGCCTTCATTCTTCCTCAAAGCCCTGAAGATCGCAGAAGCGCTCCAGCCCCCTGCTCCTCTAAGTGTGTGCTCCCTGGACCAGCAGCGTTGGTGGCACCTACAAGCTTGTGAGAACTGCAGAAGCTCAGACCCCAACCCAGACCCAGTGAATCGGAATCTGCACTTCACATTCATAGGCACGTTAAAGTTTAAGAAGCACTGCTCTACGACTGTCCTCTTGCCACTCATTCCCTACACATATGCTCTGGCCCCAGATCTGAGATCTGCCTCTGCTCCCTGGAGGCCACTGAAGCTTTCTCCGAGGGGCCCAGCTGTCATGGCAACATCACTCTGGCTGGCATTCCACCCACCTGGCTGTACCCTGGCCCCATCAGCTGCCTCCCTTGACCTGCCAAGGAGATGTTTGTCCCAGATGGTTAGAAATGTGCCAGGCTTCTTGCCCCCCAAAAATGGTTATTCATGGGGAAAAAAAAAGACCTATTTTTAGGTGTCAATTGCCAGCCCATCCTGGCTCACCCAGTTCCTCTCCTCCCACTTGCCCAATTAGAAAGATTATATTGTTTCCTGGCACACAATTCCAAGGGCATTGGACACAGGCAGGGGACCCAGAGAACAGATCCAAGAACAGCTCTTAGTGAATGGAAACAAGATGATTTCTGCTCAAAGCAATTTCCTCAGCACCCACCCTTTCCTCCCACACGGACCCCATGCTGAAGAGGCGCCAAGGCCACGTGGAAGTAACTGAACACTAACATATGCAAGACATATTTTTCACCCTCAAAATTTAGCAGAAAGAAGGGAGAGCCAATCAGTTAACTCTCCCTTTATCCCACCCAAGTTGAAAGCTTGATATTCTAATCCCAACTTCCCAGATGACAGAGGGATACATCCAAGTTTATCTTAAGTGGAGGAGTGTGCATTAAAAGGATATAAAATGCAACAGCTTCTCATCTACTCAAATTCTGACTTTTAGGGGAAACCTGGACATGGCCATAAACGCATGATTTACCTGTCTTGGGGCACTACAGGGATGGGGAATACGTGAGGCCATTTCCCTCTTCTTTGCTCACAGTAGATGGCACTACTTCATCACGGTACTTCCCCTACTCAGCCTAGAGGCTGCCTTGGAATCTTCTCAATAGAGCCCCTAGTGCTGTGGCATCTCAGAGCCACCTGCAACTCCTGAATCAGGATCTACATGTTAACAAGATCCCCAGGTGACTCACAGGCACGCTGAAGTTTACGAAAGGCTGGTGTGGGCTGCAGTCGCCTTATGTAGACTGACCAAGTGAGACAGACGTGCTGCTCCTGGTTTGTTATTCTGGGGGTTCCGATGTTCGTGTCTCAATTTCTACTCCTACTGCTCCAAAGATTTCATACTGAAGTCTTATATACAATAGGTGGCTCATTAAACATTTTTAAAATTAATAGCAAACATTCAAAGATTGGAGAATAAATGTAAAATTGCCAGGCTCTTTGCTTTTCTTGGGGGAAAAACCTCAGTGCACCTATCAATACTGGGCCCATGTGAACATGACAACAGGTGATTAGAGGTAGGAAGTGGCTGCTCTGTTAGACACGACATAGTACGTCTAGTTTGTCCCAGTCTCTAATACTTCATATTGCCTCACACCATCCTGTCTTACTCATTCCTGCTATCTACCTGAATGTGTGACTATACCGTAGGAGAGACTATAGTTGCATCCAAAATCAACAACAAGAACACCTGCCCGTGACACCATCACCTGCATCTGCTTATTCTTTCCACTGACTCTGAGGGTGAGCAGCCACACCTGCACGGGCACAGTTTCACATTCTCCATATGATCCCTGTGTGGAGACAGGGGGCACCCACAGTATAAGCTGCCCCTTCATATAGTCCCGTTGTCTTTGAGAAGCACAGGTTGCCTCAGGTCTGCAGCCACACACCACATATCCTTTGTATTGTCCAGTGACCTAGCACCAACCACACGCCAGAAAGCATTATCCTTAAGAGCATGAGCCATAGTCTGCAACCTACTTCAAATTCCTAGCTCTGCTACCCAATGGCGACATAGTGACCCTATGCGATGGTTTGAATAATTCCCACCAAAATTCATGCTGAAATCCCCGATGAAGTGGTATTCAGAGGTGTGGCCTTTGGGAGGTAATTAAGTCATGAAAGTCCCACCGTTATGGATGGGATGAGCATCCTTCCAAAAGGGCTCGGGGTTGAAGGGAGTGAGTGCCTGCGTATGCTTCTGCCCTTGGCCATGTGAAGACACAACAGCAAGGCATCGTCTTGGAAGTGGATAGCAGCCCTCACCCGACACCACTGCTGGCACCTTGGTCTTGGACCTCCCAGACTCCAGGACTGTGAGAAATGAATGTCTGTTCTTTAAAATTACCCAGACTGAAGTATTTTGTTACAGCAGGACAAGTGAACTAAGACAAACCCTCAAGCCTGTTTCCTTATCTGTGAAGTCGGAGGTGGCACTTAGCTTACTATTTCACTGAGTTACTCTGAGAAATAAAAGATAGTCAAGTGCTTAGCGTATAGTATATCATATGCACTCAGTTAAGGTGATCACTGCTATTATTACACATGCTGCTCAACAGGTGTTTGTTAACAGATTTTCCGTCATCTTTGACTACCCCATCTTGCGCTGAAACTGAGGACTTCCAAACCCCCCACAGCATCACCTAGGGACGGGAATGAGGCTCTGCAGTCTGTGGGGTCTCCGGACAGGCTGCCCACATCAGCATCTGAGTTGGTGGGATGGAGCCCTAAAACTACAAAGCCTGCTAAGCCACACTGGGCATTTTTCTTGCCCCACTAACAACTTCTACAGGAACCAGGCAAGTCTTTTGCTTTTTTTTTTTTTTTAAAGTTAGCATTTTCATTTGCTTCCCTTCAAAGTTATTAAGATACATTTTTAAATTCCATTCTGGCCACACAAATCTCTCCCTTCTCTGATCTCCCACTGTGCTTGGGTAGGACCACACAGTCGAGCATTTACTGTTCTCTCAATATTTCATATAGGCTGTACGAGTCTCTAGCAGAACTCTAAATGGCCTCCAGAGATGACTGGCAGAGCGTGTTACCAATGGAAGTTTTTAGAAGTACACACACGTACACAATTTTTCTTTCAGGCAAAACAGACTTTTTTTTGCACCAGCAAAGTGCTAAGCAATGTAATCAACAAAATACATACTATGCCCATCAATACCCACTGCCTGTATGCTAAGAGACATGTTTTATGTTAACTGAACTAAGAAGTGGAACTCTTCCAGTTTTCTTTGGTAATGCTTGAACCATGCACGGTATAATAAATGAAAAAGGACTGAATTGGGTCACTGTCTTGTTTGTTTGTTTCCTTAAAAAGGGACTGGTGATGATGTCTGTCTGGGCTGCAGCATTTTATCTGCCAATGCTGCAAAACTGACAGAAAAAACACCATGTGTCTTTCCAAAAAACAATGGTTTCATGCAAGTTCCTCCTTTCAGTTCCAAAATATCAGTCACTGATTGCAACAGTCCTCAGATCCTGGCCTCAGCCATCCTTTTTAGGAACCACCATAGCCTCCCATTCACGGCCTTCAGAACACACAGGGCCACCAGCAGGAACTGGCAGAGAGGGGCCCCACACTGGTGATGGTAGGTGTCTGAGACGGGAGGCCAGAGAGGTGTGGGGGAGAATTCCTGGCACCTGTGGTCCAAGGCATTTATTCAAGCATCCTGTCACTGCTGCCTCTCTGTAACCAGCTTTGACTTGTTGGAACAACTACCAATGTCACTGCATTAACCACAGCCCTGGACAACATCTCCTCCTCCGTGGGGCAGACAATGGCTTGTTGGAGCGGCTCTCTGGGGCTGGTTTGGAATGAGCTGCTGTCTGAATGAACACAGCCCTGCTGAGCAACCCCTAACTTGCTACAGGGACACGCGGTTTTCATCCCACATTCTTGGCCTTTAACAACCAGGAAGCCCCAGTGTCTGTGACTTACCTGTGTCCTTCGTGAGGGACAATGCTGACCTCTAGCAGTGCCAAAGGGAATTATGGAAGCGTTTTAAGCACAGCCTGAGGTCTCCATGAGGGAAAAAGGCATTAATATGAGCATTAAGAACAAAGGAACAAAAAATCCTTTACCTCCCACTTAGAAGAAGCTTGTCCCTTAATTAACTGGTTGATGTATCACCATTGAGTCAGCAGCCCCATGTCCCCAGCCATCCATCACCACCACTTCACCCCAGACTCTAAATCCTCCGCCTTGAAAAAAGTCTAAGAAGACCTCCACTAGCCCGAGTGAAGCTGGGGGAGGTGAGACATTTGGGCAACTAGAGGGAGGGGGCGAAGGTGGGGAGAGCATCTTCTAAGTACTCACTGATAGCAAAATAGGAACCCACTGACCAATGCCCCATGGTCTTAGGAGTGTTTCCTCTGAAGTTTCCTGCCCACTCCTGCATTACCCAAAGTGCAGCCCTGGGATGTGGGAGCCACTGAAGAGGTTACCCAGTTCATATTTCAAACGGCACAGCCCACTTGCTAAAGCCATTTCACATTTACTGTGGTGTGGAAAACGCAAAGTAAGTCCCTGGCCCAGTTCACTCTGTCAGGAGCTCGTGACTGAGCTGATCACAAAGTTTTTTGGGAAGGAGGTGGGGGTCCCTTTCATAAACTCTTGCAGTGAGGTGTGTGACCAGCCTGGCACCTGATAAATCAGTTACTAAAACAGATCTCAGCCTTCCGGTGACTGGGGATCCAATAACACTCAAGAGGGGGAAGAACATAAAACATAAATCCATAAAATACTGTGCTGCAAAAGTCACACAAAAGAGAACTTTCAGTTCAGACTTGCATGGCAGGAAAATGGTCATAATTAAAGCAGCCTTGGAGTGCCTGCGACCTACTTAGGAGGAGGGCAGCCGCTAGCTGGTGCCTACCTGGCCTGAAGATGGTAGAAGCCAGAACCACAGTGGTTAAGTTACATTTTTTATAAAAAGCATCTCACTTAAAAAAAATATCTTTCTATACCTACAGTTTGAATTATGACAAGGGTCCATTTCAAAAGGGAAGCCATTTGCAATTGTAGAATCCTTAAAATACAGAAATTTAATAGCTCTATGACCCTTTGGATTTGTTTTAAAAGACCATTGTCATTAAGTTTTTGTCTAATTCCTTCCACGTCCTTCAGAAATAAATTCTCCAGCACCATATGCTGGCTCTGATCTCCAGCAGGCCTCACATCACCCCAGGGCTGGCTTTCCCCAGTAGGGTCCCCTGAGAGGCTCCAGTTTCTGAATGGGAAATGCTGCCGTGGCCACATTCGTAGGCCAATCAAAGGAGCCCACTCTTACAGAGCTGCCACATCCAAGCGCCCTTGTTCCTTTGTTCCCTTTGTCGAATCCACAAGCAAAGGCTGCTTGTGAGTGGCTTCCTGGGGCTTCCTGGAATCACCCTAGTGGGCTTTTCCAGCTCTGCTGCTCTGCGGCATCCTGGGGGCTGGGGGGCTCTGACAGAGCTGAGCCTTCCCCCTGATCTGGGCGGCTCCAGTCAAATGGATTTCCTACTGGAGCCCACCTCCGCGCCGTGCTCATGCCATTGTCTCTTCCACCCTTATCTCCACATGCACACCTCCTGCCTGCCCTTTAAGATACAGCTCAAGGCCACCTCTTCCAGGGCAGCCTTGCCTTTCAGACTGCTTTTCCCACTGAAAGGGGTCTGGTCTCTATCTGGGCCACTTTGATGGTATAGGTACTCTCTACCGCATGGTGGACTTCAGAGGACGCCTTTACTCCCTTACTAGACAGTGCACACGCACCCTGAGGTCCAAATCCTCACGACTCACATTCACATCCCCTACAGGGCCTCACACTCAGTAAATGCTCCTTAAGTGCCAATGGTGATACAGAAGGTAGAAAGAAATTATTTAGGCAGATAGTGAGAGTAAAAGAGTCCTCTTTTAACAAAACGCAGACCAAGAAATTATTTTTTCCTAACAAAGAGCAGCCTGAAAAATTGAGCTGCAGACATAGATAAACATACTGGAAGCTTGCATGGGGCAATGCCAGCAGCTGTGCTAATGGAAAAGGGCTACCTGAAGGCCAGACATAAGCAACATGGAGGCCCCATCTTCCCTTTTTTTCTTACAATGTGTACAGTAAAGGAATAGGCAGCATGGTGCACGCCAGGCAGAGAACCTACCTGCATAATAAAAGATCAGGGTGGGAGCTACCAGAAGTTTGCCCCATATGCAAATGGCACACCTGGTCCAATCAATCTTTTGTGCCCTATGTAAACCAGACACCACCTCCTCACCAGGCATCTATAAAACCCTCTGCATTTCAACGCAGATCGGCAACCTGTTTGGGACCCCTCTCTCTGCAGCAGAGAGAGCCATTCTCTTTCTTTTTGCCTTTTAAATTTCTGCTCTTAACCTCACTCCTTGTGTGTCCACGACCTTGATTTCCTCAGTGAGACAACGAACTTCAGGTATCACCCCAGACAATGAGGCCGTTTCAATGGGAATCTCCCTGGGGGTCTGTCCCTGCAAGCAGGGGCACAGCATGCATCCACAGAGCTCCCTGGGCTCCAGGTGGGCCTTCACCTGGCCATTCTCCCTCACTGTCCCTCTGAGAGAGTGCGGCACAGTAGGAGAGCCATGCCCTCAGCCTTGTCCCTGACAGAATCCTCAGACCCCAGGCCTGGCCTCCTGGCTGCAGTGATGAGGTGAGGAGCCAGCAATGCCCAGGGCAGCCCCACCAGGGCTGCTGGTCCCAGAAATCCCAGGGCACAGGGGGCCAAGGTGAGGGTGAAGAATGACCCTTTCCTTAGCAAGTCAAGTCACCTTCAGGAACACACAGCTGGAGGACTGAGGGAGACAGGTGAGATGTGTGTATAGTGACAAGGATGAAATAGGAAGATTAGAACAAGACACATCATGCCATTGCTACACGTGAACTGAAGGCAGAGAAGGTGACTTGGGATGGGAGGTGGAGGGGAGAGTCTGACTTTGCCTTTGTCTCTTGCAATTCCAGGTAGAGACAGGAGAGACTCGGAATGGTGGAGGTCAATCTACCTCCAGTGGGCAGATATGCCCAGGTGGGAGGGGCAGGCTGGTAAGCACTCTTCCCTGGCTCTAGTGAAGGGCGCTGAGGGGGTGCTGAGGACAATCACTGACCACCCATCAGTGCCAGGGCAGCAATGGCTTGACCTGCCCATTCAGAGTCCCTTGTTATGGCAGCTTCCCACATGGCTCTCCCCCAGATATAGTTTGTCCTCTTACTTCAAGCCCCCAACCTGTGAGAACTTCAACACCCTGGCTGCTGCAGACAGTAAACTCCAAGAGGGGATCATGTGTCTCCCCCACAGGCAACACCGCATCCCTGCACAGGCCTCTGGCACACAGAGCGAGGTTGCAATAAATATCTGTTGCATGACACCTCAGAGGGTAAAACACAGCTCAGGTCTTTGGTTTTGCATCATTACAGGTAGCACGTTTTGAACACAATATACAAAAGCAAATCGTCTTCAGCACTCCTGGATTGACATAGTAGGGGACAGGGGTAGACATAAAAAAAAAATCTCTAAATGAAAACTAACAGTGGCTTTCTTATAGGGCTACCATTTTTACAGTAAAACTTTAGCTGGGAAAACCTCTGCTGTGACTTTTGTCAATAGGATGTATATGTAGTAGTTGTTTGAATCTTCAACTAGCCTATCTGTGCAGATGCAGTGAACGAGCCACAGCTTGCTGACCGCAGCAGTTTTAAAGTGACTCATCAGCAAGGTCAGGCCACCTTGGTGGGAAAGTGGGGCCAAAGGCAGAAAAGTGTGCCAGGAAGTCCCAGGCCATCTTCACACACACACACACACACACACACACACACACACCCCAAAACAGAAAAAAAAAAAAAAAATCCAGCTGAAGTGAACGTTCCAGCCTGCATTTAACTGCGTTTTAGTCTGCTTTTCAGTAACCGGGACAGCGACTAAGCTTTTCTTTCTTGTCTTTTCTTTTTTTAAAAGAAAACATTTCGCTAACCAAAATATGGAATTCATCTGCATTGTAATCCCAAGTGGAGAGTGCACGCATTTCCTCTGGATCGTGCATCACTCGCTCCCACTCTCTCTCATTTCTCATGAACAATGAATGGAAACACTCCCTTGTAGGAATTGCAACCGCCTCTTTGAGACAGATGTTTTGGAAACCACTGACAAGCTGCTTGTCACTGTGAGGCAGATCACACACTCTCACAGCCATTTGGTCCAAAACCATGCAGAGAGCGCTTCTTCACATCCATCTCCAATACGATCTGCAGGATATCAGATGGCTGTTACTTAGCCACTTATTCATGTCCCCCTTACCCAACACTGTTCTCCATCAGGAGGCAACACCGAAGGTTCTATCTCAGCAAAGTCGCTATTGTCTGCTATAGAATCAAGGGTAGGATTTCTCTGTGAAGATCTAGTATGGTCCAAGCCTTCAATGAAAACACTATTTTCAGGAAGAGAGTTAGACACTTGGGAAAGAAAATGAACATTTTTAAGCCACGAGGGCACTGTTATAAATTTCTGCTTGGCAAATGGGGATCTCATGGCTTGAAAGAGTTATTATTCAATACTTCCCAAGCACCCACATAAGTTCATGTTTCTCCCTGAGGGCCTCACTTGCTCCATGAGACAAACTCACTACAGCTTTCATCTTGTTTAAAAAGACTTGGTGTGATGCATGGAGGCAGATCATTCAAGCCACCTGGATGTGCTGTGAAATAGTTTCTCAAGCAGTCCCAGCTTTTCCAAATGCACCTATCAAAACAAACCTAAATGCTTGTTAAATTCACTCTTTAGGAGACCCACTTTGTTCCAACAGAGTCAACTGACCGCAGAGAACTTTCTGCAGAATCTAAGACACTCGCCTGAACGATCTTATTGGCCAGAATAAAGAAGACGACACCGGTTCACGTACATTTGGAAGGGCATGAAGTCAGTCAAGGGCAGACCCTCAAAAAGAGACTCATCCTTACTTCTCAGCCTTTAGCTAAGGCCATGATACAGAGGCTGAAATGGAGAAACTAAGATACAATCTGAGAAAAATACCCCAAATTTTAAAACTTAAAACCTGTGAAAAGGTTACTCTCCTACACCTTGGTCATGTTACTTGCTGCTGTGGCCTCGAGAGTTCTAATGTCTACACTACCACTAAAAACTCTGGAGTGACTGTCTGAGAGCCATTAAACCCAAGCACAAATGCACACTTTCAGAGCTGAACGTGTCTGAATAGTTTTCGCACACATTGTTAAGATTATACTGCTGGCTTATTTTCTCTATATTCTCTTTTCTACAATAAGCATCATATACATGCAACATTAAATTTCAACTTATATGGGGCAATTTTTGAGTGGATTGATCATAAAGCTGTATCTCTGGCAAGAAAGACACTTTTCAAAGTAGCCATGCTTAGGCACTCCACTCACCAAAGCCATGACGGGGACACGGCAGCATTGTATGCGAGGGCATCGGCTCTAGCCAAGAGGACCTATCCCACCTCCACTACTTTATCCTTGCGCAAACCACTCAACCTCAAGCCTCAGCTTCCCCACGCGTGAAATAGGAATAATAATAGAACCTACATTTTGTAGGATGAGCAGTGCATCCAACGGACAGTGATCAACAAATGGAAAGCTCTCCATAAACGACAGTTTTTATCACATGATTCTCAGTAACCGACTCCAGGACTTGCTGGTGCTTACTTAGAACACCACAATCTGGCAGAATCACCTGCACATACGACTAGAACTGGCCTCCTGCCTCCTTGCTACTTAGAGGTCACAGTCTGCATGTTCTGTTTATATTGACTCTGGGTTTCTTGATGACATACTAGTCACACAGAAACATCTATTTGCTTAGTGCTTTGCTTTTGGCTGCTTCCAAATGTCTGTGGATTGATCGATGCAGATCCCAGAAATGTAATCATTAGTTGTCTGACTAAAGAGGTTTCTCTCTGTTTGTTTTTATTAGAAGTCAGTCCTCTAAACCTGTGGTTTGCAAACTTTCTTTTTGAGCATGAAACACTGTTTATAAAACAGAATCTGACAAACAACCCCAGTTCTGCATATGAAACAGACGAAAGCAGAGCTGTACTGGTTAAAAAAAAACAAACAAAACAAAAAAAAACAAAGTAGGGGGCTGAAGAGGGTCCCCTTGGCCCCCCATCACCTCCCGGTAGCTCCTAAAATGTCCCTAGAAAGTGGAACACTCTGTGGAGCATGCTCAGAAGGGTGCTGATCTAAACCACTCACTCTTCCAGTTTCCATCTTATGGCCTACAAATGCCACTCAGCCTGAACCCTAAGAGGCTCACCGGGGCACTGCTGCTTTTCATCTCACGGCTGCATCAGTAACAACAGAGGCAGAGCCCACAAACCACAATCTTGTGCTTCCTAAATATTCCCAACATGGCTGTGGGCTGGACAGACACACAAACCCTTCCTTTCTTTGTTTTACTGACTACATGTTGAGTTACATCAACTCCCCAAAAGCAATGCCCTAGGACCACAATGTTTACATGGCTGTGCCAGCCAGCACACATGACGTCTGATATCATTACTCTGGGTTTCTGGAGGAGCCATAGTGCATTTACAGTTCTTTATTCTCACCGAGCAGTGGCATGGAAACCAAGGTCAATCCAATCTATCAAAACCTCACCAAAATTTTAAAATAATTTCCAATGAAAATGCCTTTCTCATGGTGGAATACACAGTCCTTACAATGTCTGTGAAGTACCAGTACAGTTTCCACACATACAAAATATTAACACGGACAAAAAAAAAATTGAGAAATTCAGAGGAAGGGATGAGAATAACAAAGCAGCTGAAGAAAGTCATCGCTTCAAGAAAGCACCAGGACTAGGAAGCAGGCCCCGCCTCCTCGGTTTAACTGCAGCTCCGCGGAAGCATGACGTAGGTCTCACTGCGGGAACCCAAGAGGTACAGGGGGCCTGTTCAGGGTGGTCTGAGGGAGACTGGCCAGGAGGGTTGGGGCTGGAGCCAACCAACAAAATATCCCAACCCATCGTGAAGAAAATATTTCCTCCTCAGGAAAGGCCGCTACATCTTCCCAGGGAATGGCTGGAAGACTCCCAGCCTGAGTCATTCGGAAACAGATTTTACAAAGCACTCCAGAGGATCCCGAGGGAACGATCAGGCCGTGTCGGAGGAAGAGCCATCATGACCAAGTGGGTCTTTTCCAGCTCCAACTCCCATGACTGCAAGGTCCTTCTGGTTCTTCCCAACTCACTGTGGCCAGCATGGCTGTAGTATGACTGTCACGATCCTTGGCTCTGAGTGTTTTAAGGCCTGGATGTGGCAATGCAGTGACTCTGGCAGAGGCCTCCCAGCTACAATACATAAGCTACAGTCCGCACTTCCACGTAAAGAGCTCCACCCGGCCTTGGGGCATGGAGAAGGGAGTGGATGATGTATCCAAGGAGCTGGTGCTGGCCCAGGCCCAGGCCCAGTCCCAGGCACTCGCCTGTCCAGCCTCAGTGGGGAGGGCTCACCAGGGGCCCTCACATTTCCGCATCTCACCAAGGGCCTGCTGAAAACAGGCCCCCTGTGACATCTGCTAATCAGATTTGCCCCTGGAGCCTGTAATAATTAAACTTGGTCGATGAAAGGAACACTGGAAAGGTCTCCCATCCCACAGCTGGTCAGCAAACAGAGCAGATGGGCCGTATCCACAGCCGTGTCTGTGTAAATCTAATTATTCAGCTGTCAGAATGAGCCCTAAGTGACACTGGTCACCCTCACAGGTAGCTGTCAGCCCTTGGGAAGCTGTTGCTGGGGGCAGCTGTGAAGGCTAGAACTTCTCCCTCAGCTCCCCTCACCTTTCCTAGGCAGCACTGGCAGACTTATGCTGGATCATGCACCCTGGGATTAAATGCCATTTTTTTCTGTGCAGTTCCTCACAGGCCAAACATATTATGTGCTTGTTAACTATTCACCTGATTCAGGTTTCTGGAAAAGTCCTATCCAGAAAGTTAGTTTTAAATCAGAAAAGCCTCCTAGAAAGTATCAGATTAGATAAAAAATTGTATTTTTCTGTCTTGTGTCAGCATTATTATTAGGTGATACTGATTATGTTGGTTCTATCTGTTAACTACTGTTGAGTAACAAAGTGCCTTAGCATTTCATAGCTTAAAATACCTGGCTGTTCCTCTGCTGGTTTCTCCTGGGCTGGCTCACGATGGCTTTCAGCTAGGTCAGCTGTGCAGGAAGGCCCACAAAGGCTTCCTTCACATGTCTGGCCCTGAATGCTGCCTGCCAACAGGGGAACCTTGGCTCTCCTCTGCAGGCCCCTCATCCTTCTGGGGCGAGACTGGCATCCTTACACAGAGATCTCAGAGCAGAGTTCCAAGAAGGTGAAAGTGGAAGTAGTCAGACCCTCTAAGACTGAGACTCTAGAACTTATACAACACTTCTGCCACATTTGAGCCGTGAAGGCAAGTCAAAAGGCCAGCCCAGACCCAAGGGGTAGGGAAATAAGACTCCAGTTATTAATGGGAGGAGTGAAAAAGAATGTGCGATATTTTTAATCTACCACATGTCAGCATCTCCCCAACTGGGTCAGAGTTATAGGAGTTCTGGGGCAGGGCCATAGGTGCTCTGAGATCAAAGCAATCCCAGAACAGACACTGAATCCTGTATCCCCTTGAAGAGCCATAACACACGTTGGCGTGCTGAAGACTCTGAGTAGTCCTCCAATAGCAATACATTCTGCTCAATTTTCTTTCATCATGAGTAAGTTTATAGAAGCAGAGGAAGACCACTTTCCTGTAACACCATTTTGGAAAGTCTGGTCATGAGCTCTGGATTTTTAGAACACTTCCAGTTGAACATATTTTGTCTTGCTGCCTTAATACATGTCCCATAAACATTGCATCCATGTCTAAAATACCTTCCAATATGTGGAAGCAGCACACAATACGGCAACTCCTGAGTTGGGGTTATGACTCTAAAGGTCACCACAGTGCATCGCTCCAGTAACTAGACATTAAGCAACTTCCACTCAAAATCATCTTGATCCTTGAAAAACTTTCCTAGAAGTTATATGCAAAAAACTGGGGGTCGTTTTCTTCAGGTACAGTATTTCTGAGCATTGACAGAAGTCTTGATTCCTACAGAATAAATGTTACAATTCACTATGAATAAATTCCACATTTGAAATTCAATAACAACATAACCCATAGTGGATCAGGAGGCCAACCTTGCACACAGGCTTCTGGACCACTAGCAAACCACGCTACTTCTTACCTGCCTGTCGGCCATCAATCTGGAGCCTCCCATACAATTTTTTGCTCCTGTGAAAAGAAAAGGCTCATCCATCTTCACAACCAGGTTCTCCACTTTCAAAAGCCATGGCACGGAACACACTGAACTAATACTCTGGTCATGAGAGCATGATGATCCCAATAGTGGATGAAGATTCATGAGACGAGGGCAAACTCAAACCAAGGATTCAGGCCATTACGAAGAGAGCTCTCACAAGACCAAGGACAGTCAACAGCAGTCTCAATTCAGGGCCCAAACTCCACAATAGTCCCTATGTGTGGAGGGAGAGAGCGCCGGAATGCAGTGAAGGCACAGGGAGATACTAGATGCTGAACATGAGACTGAAAAAGGATCCTCTTTAATTCTGTTTTATTTATTTTTGTTTTTGAGATGGATTCTCACTCTGTTGCCCAAGCTGGAGTGCAGTGGTGTGATCTCGGCTCACTGTAATCTCCGCCTCCCGGGTTCAAGAAATTCTCTTGCCTCAGCCCCCTGAATGGCTGGGATTACAGGTGCCTGCCACCAGGCTCGGCTAATTTTTGTATTTTTGGTAGACACGAGGTTTTG
Organism: Mandrillus leucophaeus; assembly: GCF_000951045.1. NCBI lineage: Eukaryota > Metazoa > Chordata > Mammalia > Primates > Cercopithecidae > Mandrillus > Mandrillus leucophaeus. Next base: position 154,142 of record NW_012104332.1, read on the forward strand.
CCATGTTGGCCAGGCTGGTCTAGAACTCCTGATCTCAAGTGATATGCCCATCTCAGCCTCCCAAAGTGCTGGGATTCACGTCAGCCACCATGCCCGGCCATACTTCTGTATTTATTCTCATACGGGAAAGACTGACTGACAAAGGGAATAGAGAGAATTTATTTTTATCTTGCTGCTGAAACAGTTTCCCAGAATTAGTGATTCTTACTTCATTCACTAAACAATGGTGATTCACCAAAAGACACACAGCAGTCAGTGGCCAATTTACTAACTTGGACTCAAAACATCCTACTATTCCTTCTAGGGTGTCAAATATTTTTAAACCTTTATCTTACATTGTAAAATCATCAGGGAAACATCTCCTGGAAGCCTAACTGCAATTTCAAAGGATGGAATAAAAGTGAATCTATGGGAATGGGGAATTCCGTGGGAAAACACACCTCATAAATGATAAGAGAGGAAGTAGAAATTTCTAAGGAATTGTGAGTACACTGGTCTAAGAAATAAACAAGGTAACTTCTTGGAAGAATTCCATAGCAAAGTCATTTGGAGAGCCTTTTTGAGAATGGCTGAACATCAAATCTTAAGGGCAATTTTGAATTTAAGGAGCCAAGAGATCAGTCAGTCCAAGACTTGGTAAGATAGTAATTGGACCTACTGTCCTGGGGGTTCCTAGGTTTGCATCTGGAGGTCACTTCAGCTCCTGCTCCTAATTCACCCTGAGAAATGGCTCCAGGCCCTGGACACCACCTTGAGCTCTCTTTCCCTCTAATAAGGTAGCTATTCAATCAGAAATAAAAGACTGTTGGGGCTCGGAAAACAACACCCCAAAACGAACGCCTAGCAGCAGCCTTAGAAACATGAAGTTATTCTCTTTCTCCTGTCCTCCTATGTCTCAGTCCCATTCTCCCAAGTCAGGCCACAAAAACTAGAATCCCATTTACCCAAGGTGGGTTATAGAAGCCAGAACCTTCTTTCCCAAAAGCCAGCTATGAAACCTAAACATATTCTATGTAAAAACTAGCCTTAAAGAAATTATCTGATCTACTTTTTTTGACTGTAGGTCCTAAGACCCTCATCACAGACAGGGTCCTGCCCCACACCCAGAAGAAAAGAATGCACGCCCAGAGAGGCCAAGAGGAATCTCGACAGGCTAGGTTTCCCCACTCAAGCTATTAGCATTAGATCATACCCTCCTGTCCAGTCATATATCTACATGCCTGTTCATACTCTGTTGAACCTATGTACAAAAATGGACAATTTCCCCTGTATCTTTGGGTCTTCATTCTGAAGGTACTCGTGTATACATGGTTAATAAATTTGTACGCCTTTCCTCCTATTAATCAATCTGCCTGATGTCAGTGATTTTTTTAGCTAATCTTTGGAGGCCAAGGGCCCTGGCATCTACAAGACAAAGACAACTAAAGGGATTTAGCTGCTTAATGTAATAAGGGGGAAACCTGATGCCAACTTATTCCTTTGTTTCCTTTCTCAATCCACGTACTGAAGGATTCTAAGAGCAGGTATGCTCCTCTGGCATGGCCAAAGGCACCAGCACACTAATGCTATGAGAGAACTACTGCAGGGGGGGGAAGAATTAGGAAAACATAAGTATGATCAATTCTGTGTACTATTAAATCTAGCTAGATACTTCCAGAAATGTAGCACATTTGGGACTTGTTGGAATGATAGAAAATATACGGCAAACAAACAATAAATATTTCAGGTATAATATTGTCCAGGTGCATAAAGCATGTCAATTTCTCCTGCAACAAAGCATCACGGGCTATACAGAATCGCTAACCAGCCATGTAGCACAAATTGTTGGTTTCGCTATCCAAACACCACACCTTTGGGACGTGGAACCCCACAGAAGTTCTGCAGGCTCCATTAATCATCCTGCACCTAAGTTGTTCCTACCATGGCAGGATGTTTGGTGGGAATTTGGACATGAGTCAACAGAAATGGGTTGGCCACAAATGGTGCATGCCTTTGGACATTCGTGTGGGAGAAATGGTAAAAGCAGGGACAAAACTTTCAGGACTTTCACAAGGTGACCTCTCCTGCCTACCTTCACAACTTCGCCGTCTCATGTATCTGTCACCCCACACCACTCACTACTTCCTAACCACATTCTGCACTTCGCATCTCTTTGCCTTTGCCCACACTTGTCTCTGCCAGGACTGCCATTCCCCTCTTTCATACCGTGGCAAAAGCTAGTCATTTTCAAGGCCCAGTTGAGAAGTCATGGCTCCAGCAAGCCTTCTCCAACTGGCAAAATTGTTCCCTCCTCTGTCCCCAATATAATGAGTTGACCACAGCAGCAGTGACTTCTCTGCTTGTCCTTTCATGGCTGGGTTGGGAGCCTTTAAGAACGAGGACACTTTGGTACTGTTGGTCTAGCATCACACAATAGCTCTAAGTGATTTGATATCTGTAGTGTCCAGATCATATCCCCTCACCCCCTACATGACAAGAATGGAAGAGCTGATAGGGTATTAGGATATATTTCCCATGTTGTATCAGCAAGGATTCTGCATTAATAAAATAGGAATAGAAAACACACAGCACAGAAGGATTCTTAAGGTCCACTGATAGCACTGATTCCACCTTCTTTCCTTCCCTAGGAATTTCCCCAAGTAATGAAGGTAGCTCTGTTCAGACTTGGCTGGCCACAGACTTCCGTCAGATTTTTGTTTTCTTCCAGATCTGACTGCATGGAAAAAACACCATAATTTCCTTGTGGGCCTAGTTATAATTCTGTAGGCTGATTAGCTCTGAGGAAATTTCAACCCTACAAGGAGCCCTGACAATTCAGCTGTCCCATTGTGATTATAATGGTTTGTCAGTGTTTGCTGTTGAGGCACAATATGTCATTTTGGGAGCAACATTTAGACACCTCTCCAAGATTCTCCCTGCATTCCCCATTTCAGGATCAGTAGTATCAAATTCTTACCTCTTTTACATCTACTCCAGCATTGATCAAGCACTGATCTATTTTAAGTACATTCCACTGGAAATCGCTGCATGTGCTTCCTTCCTGACCACTGAAGTGTCTCCCGTAGACAGACTTGTCTATCGATGTTGAAAACTTACAACAGTGCAAGGGGCAGACACTGTGCATGCCTGCTGCACCTCAAGCCCCTGTTCCCGCATATGCTTACAGCAGGCACCCAGGACTTCCACCTGAGGGCTCTCTTTTGGCCCCAACAGGAGTTGGCCCTTAAGTGCTGGTCTCAGAAGAAGTGGTTAATGACAGAGATGAGTTGGAGAGGACATATCCCAGAACTTGCTGGCCCAGCTGGGATAATTCTGACGGATGTCTCATAGAATTCACTAGAGATGGAGCCTCAGGTGCCCACAGCAGCAATGCCATCTCTTTATTGGCTCTCTTCTCCTATTTCACACCCCTATTCCCTTAACAACGTTTTCCAGGTTTACCTCCCAAGTCACCTACTTGCACTTGAATCCCTGCTGCAGAATCTGCTTTTGGGGAACCCAACCTAAGAAAAGTACCAGACTAAAGCCACTCGATACAGATAAGGGAAGGCAGACTCAATGGCAGCCCCATCATCAGGTATAGGAAAGATTTTCAGCAAGTAAAACACTGCCGTGGCTTATTCGTGCTGAGGAAACTTTCCGTGTCACAGCCATAAGGAGCCTGACAGTCTCAGGAAGTGAACTGAGCTGTCTCAGATCTTGGGGAATTGTGTGTTATATGTGTTCTAAAAACGGATTGGATTTCAGGGGCCATTTCCAACTTCCATGGTATTAAATTTCCTTTTATTCTTCCCAGCACCATATTTCCAATAAGCCCTAAAAAAACTTACCCCTGGGGAAGGATATTTTGCTATCTTAATAAAGTCTTCCAATCCTTAGGAGACAAATCATCATATTTTCATCTCAAAAATATTAATTTTACTCCCTTAAAGAATCTTATGAAAATATTTGTATTTCTTGCCTGAGTTCCCTAGGAGGTAAGCTGAAAAACTAGCTAATAAAGGATAAAGCCAATGTAACAAAAAACAACACATATTGAAATATGGAAATAATTAAGGTCCCAAGAAAACATCAAGTCTTCAAATCGAAAGCCCTTTAACTAGAAAGTATTGTCCAGGGACTCACATGACAAATATACATTAGACAGTATTCAAGGTGTGTTTTGCTTTAAACCAAGCAAGGAGGCAAAAACTTCATTTCTATAAATGGTAAATTAATAGGTGAGAATTCACTCCATACAGAGAATTTAAAATAGATTCCATTAAAGTAGCATACTCTGCAAAATATCAATTTTCATTTGTTTTAGAGAAATCTAGTTTATCCATTGTGTAAGACTGTATCTAATTGGGAAAACAGACATTCACTCATTCTGAAAGTGAAGCCTGGACTAAAAAAGGAGGAACACGGAAGGAGAACAGACAGGAATTCATAAAACCAATGGGATGTGGGCAGAGCGGGAAAGAGGGATTTCTGGTAGATGGGGTAAACAGTCTTTCTCCTGGGAGTAGAGACCCAGGCCACAGGGCCAGTCAAGAGAGAGGGAGAGCTTCATGTGGGAGCATGCTAAATTAAAAATGTCAGTGGGACACCAGAGGAAGACCCCAACAGGCAGCTGGCTGGATGGTTCTCCACCTGGAGGAGAGGGCCTGGCCTCTGAGTGGCAGCTGAAGCCACAGAGTGGGCTGGAAAAGCCAGAGGATGCAAAAAGATAAGGGAGAAAAGGGGGCCAAAGACGACCCAGAGACCTTGATGAAGGGGCAGGCAAAAGAAGTCAGCCAGGTAGACTGAGAAGAAACATCAGGAGAGGAGAAGCAGGTGAGAAGCACTTCATGGGGTCCATGAGCCAACACGTTCTCTTTCTTCTTCTTCTGACAAAAGAAGTTATACCTCGTCTGCCCTGAACAGGCAGAGTGGAATCAGAAGTACCAGGGCAGGATGAGGGTGACAATGAGGGGCTCACGAGGTGTGGGTGAGGTGGGAGGGGGCACCCACCGGGCAGAGCTAACTTTCCAGATGGGGGCAGTCACAACCAAGAAGCCGCATGAGAATTTTGAGTTGTGTTCCCTTTGATACTTCCACACCTGAGTTCCCCTCAAACGTAGGACACTTTTGTGTGAGTTAACAATTACAGAGCATACAATACATGTAAAATTATGCATTCCAATAAACTTTTCTAGGAAAATGGGCCAAGATCATAAATGTCACTATTATCATAAATGAGAGTTTCACCTAAAGGAAAAACAAGAACAAACAATTCAGAAAAGACAAACTTCAACAGCTATTCTATTTAGGAAAACATTAGATGTGGTCAATAATAAAAACAGTAACAAAACGAGATGCCATTCTCACCTCACAAACTAGCAAAGACTTAACAACTGACAACTCATTCCTGATGAGGGGGATATACAACGGGTGCTCTCTTACACTGCCAATGAGGGCCCAACTTCCCTGCAAATATGTTTTATAACTAAACAATAATATCTGTAAAAGGATATTCAAGGTTGATATTTAATGGTTTAAAAAAATCAGAAAACAACTCAAATGTCAAAATTAGAAAGCAGGTTAAAATGATTTAAGATATACATCATAAGACAGAATACTGAAGATTTCTGTAGAAAAGGAACTTATAATGACATGAGGAAATATTTATAATATTAACCAAAAAGTAGCAACATAAAGTTATATACAATAGAGTAAGAACTCAGTTATGTAAAGAAAAGAATGTACAAAAAGGGATACTCTTAGGAACTTGAACAGATTAACAGTAGTGACCCCTAAGGGAACTGATTTTTTTCCCTGCACGCTTATACATTTCTGTATGAACTTGGGTGATTTTGATAACTGGGGGGACAGGTCACACATAAACAGCTTCTGGCAATTCTAATCCAGCCATAATAGTATATATGTAAAGGCTGTTGCTTGGCTTCAAGAGTATACCAGTGTTCGGCCGGGCATGGTGGCTCACGCCTGTAATCCCAGCACTTTGGGAGGCCGAGGCCAAGGCGGGCAGACCACGAGGTCAAGAGATCGAGACCATCCTGGCTAACACAGTGATACCCCGTCTCTACTAAAAATACAAAAAATTAGCCAGGCGTGTGGTGGGCACCTGTAATCCCAGCTGGTCAGGAGGCTGAGGGGGGAGAATGGCATCAACCCAGGAGGCGGAGCTTACAGTGAGCTGAGATCGCACCACTGCACCCCAGCCTGGGCGGCAGAGCAAGAATCCGTCTCAAAAAAAAAAAAAAAAAGAGTATACCAGTGTTCAAGGCCACCAGAGAAGACTGAATGTGACCTCTGGGCAGGTGAAAAACCATCTTAGATTTAAGATGTGCAGATGATGTAAATATGCAAGCATACAACACAGAATACCAGAGCACTGAAAGAAAGGCATAGCTTCTAGGGGTTTGCCCCAATGACTTTCTCTGTAACCACCCTTTTACCAAAATGCCTGCCAGTTTCCAGATGAATAAACTTAAATGTACCTGATATGGGACATAATGGTCCAAAACTGATGACCCTGACCTTGAATGAGGAGAAGTCCATGAAAGCACTTGACCACCACCCTACACTGTGTCTTTCCAATCCACAGTCACTCCATGAGTGTTAGGAGAAAAATGGATTGGACTTCAACTGAATCACAGATGTAGTCTGAGAATGAAGCAAGGAGGGAGAATGTGGTGGCAAGGCAGACAGAGGGGACCAGCTCTTTCAGACCAGTCACATTAGATTCCTAACATGACCCTCAGTCATAGTTGCCTTCATTATGTGAAAGAGATGTAAATTAACGACAGGAAGTGCCCACCTCCTAACACCACTTGGCCACAGTTATAGAACAATTTGGATCAAAATCAGGTACGTTTCCAAGTTCATCTGGATTTGCCAAGTAGCCTTAAGAGTTTTTCACAGATTGTTCTGGGATGGTAACGTAAGGTGCAGAGATGGGGCCAACCCCATTTTTAGAGGCTGCCTGCTACCTTGGCTCTGTAACATGTGCCAAGTGGCTGGCCTGTGGCTCTAGGGTTGCTGGTGCGAGCAGTGTCTGGAAGGACAGGATGGTTGTATGACTAACGGTTCCAACCAGCATCACAGCATGAAAGAAAGCAAAGACTACAAAAACTTTATTGCAAGCTGAATTGAATGAATCCAAGAGAATATAGATTAAATCAATATTTAATTCAGTAGAGGTCAGTTTTAGTTAGGGAGTCATTATGACGTTTCAAAGAGCAGATACGGTATTTACGGGGGCAGCATCTCAGAACTTCAGGGATATGCTATTGCTTTCTTTAGTGGCAAGCAGGGTTTGCTGTGGTTTGGCATGGGCAATTATTTTAAATAAGAATACTAAATAAAAATGTGTACAGCTATTACCTGTATTAACAAGCTTCATAAAAAGCATACATTCGTTATACAGGGATGATAAGGGAACACCCCTACACCATCCCAGTGTACACTCATTCATCTGAGTTCAATTAGACCACCTTCCTTTCTAGAAGCAATTTTTTAAAGTGGATTGTTAAAATAAAAAAGCTTTCTCAGGAAGGATTAGGAGAATTCTTCATGCAGATGGAATGACAACAGGAGTACCAACTGGAACCAAATCTACCTGCTGGGAGATTTGCATATAGCCTTTTTCATGGACTTTCACTGATCACAACAAAACTACACATTTTTCTTTTCAGAGACAGGGTCTTGCTATGTGGCCCAGGCTGGCCTCAAACTCCTGGGCTTACTCCCACCTCGGGCTCCTGAACACTGGGATTACAGGCACATGCCTGCACCAGGCTTATATATTTATTAATGTGAGATCCAAAACATCCCTGTGGACTAATCCGATTGGATGGAGGACAAGAATTCTTTGTGCAATAATCCATCAGACAGAAGGCCAGAATGCACCGGAAGATGGGCACTCTGGTCACATGAGCACTGAGAAGAGTTCTTTTCCACCTAGGGAAAACACGCATTCTTCTTAAGCCTCCAGGCTTCACCTCCTCTCCCCAAAGCAGACGACTTTTTTTCCCACTGCTCAAAAGAACTGAGCCACAACATAAGAATTATCTTAAGGCCTATTCCCTGTACTTTCAGCTTACCTATGGCAGCACACCTGCTGTGCCACAGAGAGCTGCCCTGTTCCTGTCCAAAGCTAACTCCATGGGCACCTGCCTCCATGAGTCTATGTTTCGTCAGCTGGCTGCAGCCCTGCCCACCCTACTCTCCCAAACCTCCCTTTTAGTCCTCATTTCTTGCCAGTGATGCCTTCCTATCTGCTTTCCTGGCCTCTGGTCAGCTGCTTCAGTGGTGCCTTCTTAATGTTCAACTTTACTTTTTGGCTTAAAAAAAAATTTGTGGCTTCCCAAATTATAAGTGGGCCATACTCCCAAATTCTTACAAAGCGGATGTTATAGTTAAGCCCCCACTCACTCTTCAATTTGACCAACATTTACTGAGCAAATGTAAGTATCAGGCACTGTGCTAGATAGCCTATAATGTCAGACATTGCACTGGGCATCAAGGATATACTACAAAACTCACACCTGCCCTTTGGAAGTTTATAGTCCATCAAGGGAAGCAACTTTTCATAGAAAGAGAATACCCCTCCGGAGAGAAGCCCCAGAAGTCTCCTGTGGGATAGGCCTAGCTAGAAGTCTCATCAGAAAAAAGATACATTGTCAACATGCAAGTAACAAAATTAGAAAATGACAAAAGAACTACATCCATTTTGTCTTCAATGCATTTAATTACTCTGATTTGTTTTGTTAAATCTTGAATATCACTGTCATTTCTACTTTATCATTTTTCCCCTCCAGGGACCCTATATTTGGTCCAATTTACCATCAAGTAAAGGGAGAAGGTTGTTACACTTTCTCTTAATAAATGCTTCCTATTCCTATTGACTGCTTCCAAATTGATGGTATAAATGTATTCTATATTCTAATATTGGAATTTAAGAAGATCAATTATCATAACAATTAAACTATGCAAAGAAAAGACACCTTTCTTCAGGTAAAGATTCTTCAAAAAATTTGATAATGGTTTCTATTTAATACAGAAATATCAATCCTGCTTAATTCCTAGATAGAGCTTTTAACTGTACCACCCATCTGCCCAGTCTGGAAAAATACAACAATGGCAATGTATTTGCTGTGGTTATTACACGAAAAAATACAGGCATCACAGATCGAGTCCACACAATCAAAGAATTTTAACAAGGAAAGCAGCCAGTGTCTATTGGCACCAACTACAGAGGAACAGAATGACAGAGGTTAGCTATCCTCACCACCATTGCCTCATAAGGGATGTGGCCTATCCTCAAACCCAGACCAGAATGATTCTGAATCAAACACTCGACCCACTGCCTCTCAGAATGCACATAAGTGCCACTAGGGCATCAATGTGAAACACACATACTGATACCCTTACGCTGTATTATCTTCTCATGTTTCCTACACCTGCTGCTGAAAACTAAGCAGCTAGCCAGCAATCATGCCCTTGGCAATATATCTCCATATTTCTGGTACATGGTAAGAAGAGAGTGCAGAATCACTATGGGTAAATTAAAAGTCATTTTGTCCTAGATGACTGTTCCTAAACTGATCTCCTGGGGCACAGCAGTATGTGATACCAGGAACATGGTGCCTGCAACAAACGTCCAAGTCAATAATCATCAAGAAGGAGGATCATTTAGCTGAAAATACTGGTTTCATATCCTAGGGAGTGGTTGTGAGGGGAAGGCTCTGAGGGCTTCCCTTGACAGCTTCACAAAGCAGTGGAGGCCAAAGGACTGCAAGGAAAGCAAACATTGACCTTGAGCGATATTACACAAGGCTTAGGTAACTTGTTTGCTATGCATTTTTTCTTCCCCCCCCCCAATTTTGAATATTTAAAACATTTCTCAAACTTGTTAATCGGCAGACTATGAACAAAACCTTAAAAAAAGAAAAAACCCAACTTTCATAATCGTCAAAAACGAATAGGGAAAATAGTATTTTACTTGATAAATTAGAAGCTATCCAATTCTATGATGCTCTAGAACAGCACTGTGCAATAAAAATATTACCGTAAGTCATGTGTATTAAAATTTTTATAGCAACATTAAAAAGCATAAAGAAACCAATTTTAATAAATTTCATATAACTCAAAATATCTAGAACATTATGATTTTGACATGTGATCAGCATAAAAATTATTAATGGAATTTTTACATTCTTCTAATACTTAACACTTCAAAATCTTGTGCATTTTGCACTTATTGCACATTTCAATTAAGGCACAAAATTTCCATCAGGAAAAATTGATCTGGTTTAAAACTTATAAAATTTACAGTTGAAAAAGTAGAATCACATATGAAAGTTGTTCCAAACATACTTAAACTTTTGCCAAAAACCGAATCGACTCTCAGTTCTAAATTTTCAAGTAAGTAGGATGAAAACTTTGGTGCCTCAGTCGCACTAGCCATATGTCAAGTGCTCAGCAGCCACACAGGGAGACACTAACGGGGAGACACGACCGAATCGGATGGTGCAGGTATAGCGCTTTCACTTTGCCCCTTCGGCTAGAATTCCCCTAGATGGGAAGAGACCTGTCCCCAGTTCACCTGTGAAGAGAACCCAGGAAGACCAACTCCCAGTGCTGCATTCGCCCACGAGGGAGTCCCACCTTGTGGGGGTCATCCTCAGTTTATTCAGATCATCTTCCCTGGTCCAAACTTGCATAACATGATAAAAGGCAGCTCAACAAGACACAGTTCAAACACGAGGGGTTTTAAGACTGTGGATATTTTTTCATGTCTGATTCTCTGCCTCCCTTCTTATGTCCTAGTGAATTTACGAGCATGTATACCGATATTCATTAGGTGCTAGTTCTGTATGCCCCAGTATTCAAACAGTACATCATTTACTCTCAGAGCAATCAGGTGAGATAGGTGAGAACTAGACAGGGTGACAGTCACTTGCTCAAGGACATTCACCTAATTATAAGTAGTTAGAGCAGGGATTTAAGCCCAGAGAGTCTGGATTAAAAGCATGCCTAGTAGGGGCCACTTATGCTGATCACCCACCCTAAATTCACACTTTTCAAAGCCTTCTCACAATTCTCATGGAATAGGCAGGCAAAACTGAGCAGGTATTACCCTTGTCACTTTGTCAGTGAGGCACAGGTGGTAAGAGATTCGCCCAAAGAGGCACAGCAAGAGCCTGGCAGAGCAAGCCCTCAGATTCCACATCCTGTGCTCTTTCCACGATACCCAGTGCCAGGGAACCAGCAGAGGAATACCTGCTGTTTACTACGTACCACACACATTCCTATCTTTATGTTGGTCAATCTTCCCACCACTTTGGGAAGAAGGTATTATCCATGAGTAGAGACGAGAATTCCACATGGCAATGAAAAGTGCCCTAGGTCACAGAGCCTGCTGGTGCCACAGCTGGGGTCCCAATCCAGGTCTGTGTCCACAGAGACGGAACCTCTGCCAAGGATCGCCTAACATCAGGCTCGCCCAAGACTGCAACTGTGCTCTTCGCTCAAAAGAAACCTTCCACTAAGTCATATAACGTGACTGACTACGTAACAGAAAGCAGGATCACCAACATGGCGAAACCCAGTCTCTGCTAAAAATACAGAAATCAGCCGGGCGTGGTGGCAGATGCCTGTAATCCCAGCTACTTGGGAGGCTGGGGCAGAAGAATTGCTCGAACCGGGGAGGCAGAGGCTGCAGTGAGCCAAGCTCACGTCACTGCACTCCAGCCTGAGAGACAGAGTGAGATTCCACCTCAAAAAAAAAAAAAAAAAAAAAAAAGCAGGATCAGATTGCTCTACAATTCAGACACCATTAATTCAGAATGTCTGTTCCTGTGTTTGTCTGACTTGATAAAGTGTTATTGTATTTCCATGGGATGAATTCACAACCTAAAAAAAAAAAGACACAGAGAAGGCTGGTTCTATTAGGTTAAGTATTCAGAGAGGGGGCATTTTAAGGGAACACACCACATTAAATTTAACCACATTTAATTTAACCATTTAATTTAACTTTTGTTCATAGTCTGCTGTGTTAAGGGAACACAGCAGAATGAAATTGGCTTTTCCCCAGAGCAGGAATAAATAGGCCAGTCTGGCAGTGACCACGGTGACCACTCACAAAGGGGGGACTAAGCCATTACTGGGAAACACGTGAGAAGTGTAGAGCCTCTTCACTCGGGTTTTCACATGCAACTCCTGAAATAACAGGTAAAATGAAAATCGCTCCTGTTACCACTCAGGCAGACAGTGCGCGGGAGTAGAAACAAATGCCCCTCCCCAGCACAGACCTGCCTCCGATGAGAGTATCTGCAGTTGTAGAACTATATGAGCAAAAACCAGACCTCACTACCAAACCCAATGTCACCTAGCTGACGAGCATCTGAAATTTTGCATCTGAGCAGCACATGGCAGTATTATTAGCCAAACTTTAAACAGGTCTATGAGCAACTGGTTCAGAAAATCACATGTAATAAGTTCCTTAATTTCACCATACAGGCAAAGGTATACATTTTTATTAATAGAAAATCAGTTTCGCCCACCTCCACTACATAAAGATGGAGTAGATAAAGATTATCAGTTTGATAAAGTGCCAATGATTAGCCTGCTCAGGACACCACCTGTCTCAGGTCAGCCCTGGCATTCCAATGAGAAGGAATTCTGCTCAAATAGTTTCATAACACACAAGTATTTACAATTCCCATTTAACAACAACAAAAAAAACCTCAAGCTTCCTAACCTAAGCAATAGAAGTTGTTAGAACAACTTAACATTTGAGGAGTCACCAGTTCATTTCATAACATAAGAGCAATTTTTCCTTCCCTAGAATCTGCAAGCTAAAAGAGTTTCCTACAAATGAGATGGTGTCTGTGAAAATGCTGTGTGCAAATCCCCTCCACATGGCAGACCCTCCTGAAAAGGGTGTCAGTAAGTCCCAAATCCATACCTTGAGCTGGCTTCTTTGGACTGAGCCGAACTTCCAGTTTGTAACAAGACCCGAGAGGACCTGGCTGAATAGGCCTCTCCCTTGGGAGAAACAGAGCTGGATCAAAGTCTTTTGGGACAATTATTTGACTATGTACTCCCTTGATTTTCTTAAATGTGTATTGTACAAGATTACTCAACCTCTATTATCTTCACTAATATTTTCAAAAAGTGACCTTTATAAATTAGAACCTGTAGAATTAATCATAAATCACCTATTAGTCAACTGCCTTCAACTTTTATTCCCACAATCCTTCCGAAGATATGAGCTATCATTGAGTAATAAAATTGGGTAATTTTAATCAGCTATCTCTACTTTCTCTGTCTGAGAAAAATGATAAAAATGATGAAATGGTCCACAGAGAAGCTCAAAAGGAAAGACAACTTAAATTCAGCTATGCCTACTATAAAGAGCTCTGAAACTTGGGTATGAAGGGTGACAAACAAAGCATATTAGATTTGAAGTCTGGCAACTATAGCATTGAATTTAATACCATTTATGAAACTTCACAGGGTTGTTTATAACATTTATGTATGCTCATCTAAGTGATGTTTCTAGCCTTAAAAAAAATTAGTGCTTACCACACAGGGTTCAAAAGTTTGAAACACTGCATCTTTTTCAAGAAGTTGCCATTCACTGGAAAATTGTTTCCAAACAATCACCAACAATAAGGTCATCTGATTTCATTTACTTACCTATTTATATCTGTAGGAATGCTGGGAAGTCTTAACGAACAACTTCAGGAAAATGCCACCTGGAAAAACAAATTGAACAAAGAGTTAGATTTTAAACACACATACACACACAAAGACTTAGCATGCAATTTTATATCTCATTAAAATATGTGACATTTCAAATATTGGTCCCTAGGCAGCACACAGCTCAACTTGCATTAGAACACAGCCGCTCCCGCCCAGGAACACCAACACACGAACACAGGGTCCAAACCACTGATGAACCAGAAAAAGTAAAAGGCCAGGGGAGAATGTCCAGCCTGTGAACATGTACCTAATTACATCCTTTCCTTTCCCCTCACAAGGGGACCAACTTAAAAATATAATTTGTGTCCTGGAGGATACTTTAATGAATGACCATAAAAAGGCTCAAAAATCCAGAAACAAATTAAGAAATAAAATATGAAATTGTGACTGAAGAAACTATCCTAGCAGCACTTTATATCCTTTTCAGTTATGCAGGTTAAGTTCTAAAGTTAAATTCACAAAGATGTCAAGACTGGGAAAGTGGAAAAAGGGCCATTTTTAGAAAAACCCTAACATAGTAAAAATAAAAGTTGAAAAGTAAGAACTTATTTAATGATTAGTTTATTTAGAAATCAAGGATTCCTTCTGGTGGTCTCAAAGTCTTTAGGGAACCTTTAGAAAATTATAAGCCTACTAATACATTCACAAAACAGAGAATCCTCAAATATCTCTTCAGCATTGCTTTGAAATATTAAACATAAATGGAATAAATTTCTAACATAAAATGTCACAATTACCATTTGTTGAAAATCTATTATGCACCTGGGACTGTTATAGGAACATATTACAACCTTTCTAGACAAAGATACCCATTAACAGATGGGGAAACTGATGTTAAAAGAAGTAGAGAACCTTCCTCAATACCACAGGATCCAGGGTTTCCAAACATGCCTTTTTCCTCCTATCAGATAATCTTGCTCTTAAAAGAATCTCTTCCATTCTACAAAGCCTATTGGTCACCTCCCCAGACAGAAACCACATATTCCTTAATGCAAACTCTAACAGAAATTGGCTAGCAGATGACCAGCCAATTAGTTTTTTCTTTTAGGACATTTAAAAGTAATTTCTTCATTTAAAAATGATTAGGCTTATGTTATTTAGGACTACAAGGTAACACTGGATATGAGTAAATACTTAGAAAAAAAGCATTTTGAGTTCATGAGACATTAAAAATGCAACTGGGGTGTATAAATATGTATAATTCCACATAAGGTAAATTAAACAGAAAATGTTCAACAGCCTCAATTCCACTGATAAGCAGGAAAACAAGAAGTCCCCATGCTTATTTTCTATAATCAGATTTTCAAATATAGCCATGAGATAATAATCAAAATCTGTAATATCAAGCTATGACTGTCCACACTAATATGCAGATGAGCAGCTTCATATCAGCAGCACCAGTGTTAATCAAAAGTGTACCTGAGGTTGAAAAGCCAGTGGTGGCACAAAGCCTCCTCTATCACATCATTTTAGCTTAGTAATAAACTTGAAGATACAGGACAACAGTCATTCGGTTTCACTTTAACAAAAATATACAAAAGAATTCTGAATTCATAAAGTCCTTTGTTATAATAGTTAAGGAAACTATGACTTTTTTTTTTTTTTTTGGGAGACAGAGTCTCCCTGTCACCCAGGCTGGAGTACAATGGCGTGATCTCAGCTCACTGGAACCTCCGCCTCCTGGGTTCAAGCAATTCTCCTGCCTCAGCTTCCCGAGTAGCTGGGATTACAGGCATGTGCCACCACCCCCAGCTAATTTTTGTGTTTTTAGTAGAGACGAGGTTTCACCATGTTAGCCAGGCTGGTCTTGAACTTCTGACCTCAAGTGATCCGCCCACCTCGGCCCCCCAAAGTGCTGGGATTACAGGCGTGAGCCACTGCGCCTGGCAAAACTATGACTTTTTACAAATGGTTCTTTGTTAACTTAATTACTTGCTAAATTCTAAGCATTTCCCACAATTTTATTTTACGCTATAGGGAAGTAATGATCAGTATTTTTATCTGGAAATGGCTTCTGTGAAATATGCCACTAGGATTATTATGAATGGGTCTGTTATAAATGGAGTTCTTGATCAACATTTCCTTATTTCTAAAAGCTAAATGAGTCACAACAAAATGAGTCACTTCAACCTTGGTACTGTTCAAAATTCAAAGATAACATTTTTTAAAATCTCCTTTTTTTACATATAAAGCAAGCAAAGCTCTGGACAGTTAAGACAGTCAAGACCCTAACAGTAACAGAGAAGGCAGAATTGTATCCCAGTTCCCACCTAAAGCTTTCCAAATTCACACTGGCAGTAAAAAGCATTTTCTAGAATAAATTAAGTTGACCCAAAGCTTTGAAGATAAAAGGCATTTAGGAATAGGTTCTTAGTATCATGATTAAGCTTTTTTGACAAAGTAGTAATATCTTGTGAAACCACCAAAGTAATCAGGAAGATAAAAACATGCCAATTCTGTTCTGGGTTTGGTTTGTTTACAGGGTGTGATTTTCATTTTTTTTTAAATACGCTATTTCGAAAATACAGTATACTAAAAATATACTAAGTCACAGACACTTCAAACATTCACCCAAAAAGTTAATATATTAGGACTGTCAGGCACTGTTCTACATATTAGAACAGCGTCTTTATTTCTAGTTTTAATCTTGGCATCTGTTTTTTAGAAACATTGGTCTGTTATTACTTAAAGTTTATGAAGTAATAAGAGACCAATGTTTCTGAAAAACAATTTTTGTGAATTAACTCATTTGCTTTCACAAAACACCCAAAGTAGCTACCAGTATTATCCCATTTTAAAGATGAGGAAGCAGGCAAAAAGAAACTTAATCTTACCAAAAGTTACATGGCTTGCAAGAAGTGGTATTAATATTCAAATCTGCATACATGATCACATTTTATTCTAACAACTATATAATGCAAGCAGGAGAGAAAATTTTGGCCTCATTTTAACTATGAGGGAAACGAATTCCTGAGGAATAAGGGCTGGCTTCCTCAAAGGCATGCAGCTAGTCAGTAACAGGGGTCAAGAACTGCTAGGGGCACCTACTGCTAAGGCCGTACTGCTTTTTCATTTGTTCATTTTTGTCTTGGATTCTATAAATCAACGTGTAAAACTCAGTGTAAAGAGTGTGGTCCCTCTAATCACTGAGAAGACATTTCAGGATCCTCTCATGGGATGTGCTGACGACAAGAACATCAATTAGAGCACATACAAAAGTATTCTCACGCTTCCAGGTCACCTTTTCTCCATTTTCCTAAATGCAAATATGGGTGTTTTTTCACTTACTGGTAGTTAAACACATGGGTTCATGTAAATATTGGTCTTTATCTGTATATATGTATATTATTAGTCTGCATGGCCATTTATAGTCCAATCGAAGTAGGCACTGTTTATTCCAAAAACAATCTAAATAAAATTAAAACTACTGTGTTTTTGCACATTAAGGAGTTAAAAAATCTTCACTTCCCATTCATCTCCATTTGGGCTGCATGCCCTTCTATTACACTTCCGGATGTCAGGAGAAACAATAGCTGCCTTTAGTGCCGCACAGCGAACACGGCCCCCACGTGACGGGCACCAGCACTTACTTATTGAATTGAATTGCCAAAAACAGGAAGCAGAGTTGTAAGACCCCTTTCTCAGTTACAGATTGCTAAGACTTGCAGTGCACTGATTTGAACTGTTTCATGTTACTCTGTAAAACTAGAACCAAGGAGTAAAAATTACCTTGGAAATGACAGGGATAAATTTCGGCTGAATGAAGAAAGAACTTTGTAATAAACAGAGTTGCCCCAAAGTGGTCCACGTTGCCTCTAGGGTGGGTTAAGAAACAGCAGGTCATAATCACAGAGGCTACAGAGGGGGAAAGTCTCAGCAACTGTCCTCTCACAATCCTTCCCTGAGACCTGAGGTCTATGCCCATCCACAGCAAGAACGGGAGCTTCATGGCAGAGCACTGTATGTCACAGGACACTCTGCAATTCATTTTCTCATTTTATAGGCACTATTACTAAAAGGGGGCCGGAGTGTGGGTGGGGAGAGACATCTTTATTATCCCCATTTTATAAACCAGGAATCTGAACCACTTAAGCTAAATCACACCCTTAGTAATGCTAGAATATGGGCTCCAATCTAGGGCTTCTGACCCCCCAGGCAGGCCAGTGTATTTCCAGCTAGGCAATACTGCAACAACCAACATAAGATGCCTGCAACCATTATTCTTATTAAGTATCATCTCCCCATATTAAGATCAGGGGCAAGGATGGGCCCCAAAGACCTGAAGCACCGAGGCAAATACCAAAGCAAAATTAGCTAAAAGAAAAATACAGTAAGAGCTCTGCTACTCTCACAAAACCATCCCTTCTACCTGACTAGGAAGAGCTCATTGTATTTTCTGTAGACGCACTCTCTAAGGCTCTATTTACATGAGTAATCTAAAGGAGTAATTGTCCAAATTCTACTTTACTGTGCTCTACTGATACAACAAGTGCTCGGGGAAATCTGTCCACATTTTAAGAGGAGTCCGTGACAGCATACTAAGCACAAAGAGCACTCCTCGTTTCTGCAGCCAAAGCATTAATCGTTGCTCCAGAACTAGGCTGGTGGTAACTTTTTTTAAAAAGTCTGAAATGCGTTCTCTGACAACAGGTCCAGGACAACCTCACAATTGTGTCTGACAACAGGAGTTTAACAGAACTGGGTCAGCCACTGAAGGATTGCTGAACCTTGCAAGATTTTCAAGGAAAGACATGAGAGTGTCAAGTTTCATGAACCGTCTACCAAGCACAGAGAGTGGCAGCTTGCCAAAGGCTGAACTGTGTTAAATGCATGTGAGACGCTGGGAACCTGAACCCCAACAATGCCAGCCCTGCCACTCAACCACGGTGGTGAAAGACTGAGGTTCAAGTTTCCGAAGACCTCACGGACTCTAAGCCAAATGTTGCTAATCAGGAAAACGTCCTTCTTCTCTTAAGGAAGGGAAACTCCTTGATTCAAACATTATCCCATCAACGTGAAGCTGTTAGAGAGTATGTTTTTAAATATCTAGGTACAACAGAATAGCTATAATGTGCCAGCCACGAGTCATATTCAATTATACTGCTTTTTAACATGCCAGGTTTGCACATCAAAACACTGCTATTGTTAGTCCCACACAGCTGGGACCATGTTCATTCACATAATTCTTACCTCTTCCCCAATATTTAGTTATAAATCCATGGGACAACAAGGTCCTTGAGAACAAAACTAATTCTAGCTTACTCCTCTCAAAATCTCTTGCACTCAACACAGGGCATGACATACAGTAGACAATTCATAAATGTTTACTGAATAAACAAAAGGATCATTACACCATGAACATTCCCTACAAATAGTAGTTAGAAAAGTCAGGCTATGTAGAAGAAAGAAATACTGGGTTAACGAGAGTGGAGAAAATCATCAGGTAAACATGAGAGCAGGAATTCCAGCATGAGAAGAAAGCGCAGGAGGCAAGGAGGAATCGCAGGCAGCAATGAAGCACTGAGCTGAGTCGCAGTGACGCTGTCCAAGGCAGGGGGGATCCTCCAGTGGGTATGTTTCCAAAACACCAGTGTCTGGACCCACCTCTGTGAACTCCTTCTATTGTAGAGTAGCCCTAGACTATGAGTGATGAAGGAGAGTGACAGGGGAGCAAGTGTGTATAGGCAATTCTGAGAACCCTCCTCCAGATGACAACTACTCAATCATCTTGCTTTTTTTTTAAACCTTGAATATACATATCATCATTTTGCAAGACAGAAACTACTGTGAATAGTGTTGAGCACGAGCAATGTGCAAACCTCATCAAATATCCTACTTGTTCAAGAATAGGTTATTTAAGATCCACAGACACAGGGCATTATAGGCAGACAGGTGAGTGCAACACTCTTGGGGAATAGGCCAGACAAACAGGTGGCCACAGTGAATAACTCGGGCTGTAAGTGCTGACAAGCGCTTTCTGTGCCTGACAGTTCTTCGTGGTCTGCATTCCAAATCTAAGCATAAGCTTTAAGTAATAACAGACCAACGTTTCTGAAAAGCAGATGCCAAGATTAAAACTAGAAGACAAGACACAGACTAAGGGAGATGTAGGGAAGGAACACTCTCTTGGAGGCATCTGGAAAGAGAAGAAGGTAGAAAAGCCTCTGGTTCTTTCTTGCATCTTTCCTTTTCCAAAGGCAGCACTCAAAATCAGGGACGTGGAAACTGTCCTCTTAAAACACACCCATTCCCAGCTCATCTGTCCTGGAGTTTGCTGCACACTCCCCATCACAGGTCATGGTGTTGTGCTCCTCTCCTTTTTTGGCCTGTGTGGACCCTGAATTCGATGCTGCATTCTGAAAACCTCAGATTTGAGGCCCAGGGCATCTGCCTCTGTAACTATTTTGCCTCTATATCCTTCCCAACTCCATGCATGAAACTTTGCTCAAGACCCAACTTCAGTGTCGTCTTCCATGCAGCCTTCTCTGAACCCACCCTTGCCTCTGCCCTCTCCATGCCTTCTCTGAGCTCACACGGCTCAGAGAGTGGTAGGGGTCACATCCACCACACTAATAATTATTCGCTTGTCTATCTCCCTGTTTCAAGTCCATCCACTCATTTCACGGCTCACATTTACAAACTGTGGCTTGGGGTGACATCCAAAAATGACCTGTTTGTCCTTGACTGAGAAGGACTAACAGAGGGTGAGGCAGATCCCCCCAAAATCACAGATATTCATACTTGTCCCTTGCTTCATTCAAATCTCCATTCAAACATTATCTCCTTCCCTGACCACCCTCGCTAAAAGTGCAACACACCCCTCTGTGCCTCCAGCACTGCCTGTCCACAGCTCTCACCACTGCCTGACGTCCATCCATATGGATGGATAAGGTGGATACACAGAGACAGAAATGTCTAGCTAGGTAAGTACAGAAATAGATCTGAATTTTCAAGTTAGTTGTCTATCCAATAGGATGTAAGCTCCCAGAAGACAAGGCTTTTAATCAGTTTTGGTCTATGATATACAGATCCCTAACACCAGTAATGGTGCCTGAGAAAGAATGCATTCTCTCAGTAAATATCAGTTGATGAATACACGCGTGGGCAGATGATAATGTCTTGACCAAACACTGGGGGAAAAGGAGATCAGACGAGACAGCGAGGACATTTTGCTCTGCTGAAGCTTTGAAGGTTTGAAGTACCTAGCTGGGCAACCTGGTAGAGGGGATTCCAGTAGCGCAGGCAATATAGTTTGGAAAACTGCCAACATATAGGAGGTGACTGAAGTCATAGGTAAGAGTGAGATTACCCCCAGAAAAGCATGTGAAGTAAGGAAGGAAAGAGCTGGCTATATAGTAAAAAGAAAAAATATCATCTATCTCAGAGGGATGTATGTATTAGAGGAGTTAGTGCATATGAAATACCTGAGCTATCTCTTCAAGACTCCACCAAATAATTCTACAAAGTATGCTATATATGTAGGTGTATATATATACATATATGTGTGTGTATACGTATATACATATACGTATATACATAGGTGTATATATGTATATACATATATACACACACACACTAACTAAATATATGAGGACATTGTAAGACTGCAAAAGACCACTTTCAGTGCCAAATGACAAGCATTTGGGCACAGCATGGACCTAAAAATTGAACATTTACACGAGGCTGTGTTTTTCTTTTGTAGGGCTAGGAGTTACTCAAGAGTTGTTCAGAGTTTAATAGATACTCTATTTAACAGATACGGAGTTTAACAGATACTCTTGCATTATCTACAGCAGCAGTCCCCAACCTTTTTGCCACCAGGGACCTGTTTCCTGGAAGACAATTTTTCTATGGGCAGTGGGTGGGGAAAGATGGTTTCAGGATGAAACTCTTCCACCTTAGATCATCAGGCATTAGATTCTCATAAGGAGCATGCAAGTTAGGTTCCTCGCACGCACAGTTCACAATAGGGTGTGTGTTCCTATGAGGATCTAATGCTGCTGCTGAGCTGACAGGAGGCGGGGCTCAGGCCATAATGCTCGCTCACCAGGTCCTGCTGCGCAGCCTGGGTCCCAAAAAGGCTTGGGGACCCAAGACCTACAGTGTGAAATAACACCACATTGCTTCTTCTTATCTAGTGGGGAAGAGAAAACAGGCAGGAACTCAATTTCCTGGAACGGGACATACAAGGAAAAAACTCATTCTACAAGATCCGTGAACAGAATTGTCTACCATGGTGGGTGCAAGCACTATAGTGACAGCCTTAAGCCCAGTCCACGAGGAGAAAAACTTCTTGGCACAGACTAAAGAGTAGTGACAAATGTGGCATTTCAGCTAAACCGAAAGGATGACTTAAATGTAAAGGTCCAATTTTAAGATAGAAAAAAATACTGGTTGGCTTAGGTGGTTAGCTTTTAAGTTTGCAACTAACTATAGCTTAACTAAAAATAACCACTCCAAGTGAATGGCAGAGAAACAAGCGTGACTACGGCTGCCCCACTTAGAAGAGTTGGTCAGGGAAGTTGAGGCCAACACACTTAACCACTGAAACAGCAGGGAAGGGCATGTTGGAGGTATCTCAGCAGAGGGACCTGTAAGTTTCACCGGTTAGGGTGGAGGGGGAGTGAGCAGAGCTCCTCCACAGATACAACCAGCCGTGGCTGCTTTTGTCTTTTTTCCCCCTGTGTAAGAATCTGACTTAACATTTTGAAGAAAGCACTCACCGTTGAAATAAACACTTTGGAAGCCACTGCCCTGGACCCAATTAATTCTGGGGGAAAAATAAATCACAAGTTTTAAAATTCTAACTTTTATGTCCATTTAAAAATTGATTCAAGATTATCTTGATGATGGCTACCATGGGAGTAGGTTTGTGCAGAGATTAAGAAGTTTTAGAATTCTGT
>NW_012104332.1:178109-179534 GCF_000951045.1 Mandrillus leucophaeus
GTTTTCATTTGAAAGAAAGGGCTCTGCTGTAAATAAATAAACATCTTGAAAACCAACACATAGAGGGCCAGGCGCGGTGGCTCACGCCTGTAATCCCATCACAGGGAGGCCGAGGCGGGCGGATCATGAGGTCAGGAGATCGAGACCATCCTGGCTAACATGGTGAAACCGCATCTCTACTAAGAATACAAAAAAGTTAGCCGGCGTGGTGGCACACGCCTGTAGTCCCAGCTACTCGGGAGGCTGAGGCAGGAGAATCGCTTGAACCTGGAAGGCAGAGGTTGCAGTGAGCCAAGACTGTGCCACTGCACTACAGCCTGGGTGACAGAGCAAGACTCCATCTCAAAAAAAGAAAACCACTGCATGGCAAAACTAACTCCACAAAATGTTAAAGGAGAGAAATAACTAAAAACGGAGGTTTTATTTTAATGAGTGTGTCTTTTTAAAACGGAACAAGCAAAGAAAACAGCACTAAAACAAAATGTTATAGCTTAGAGTTCTCTCCTTCATTTTCCCCTGACCAGGAAAATAACACACACACTACAAAAGACAAACAGAAGAAAAACAAAGGGAAGATAGTGTAATTTAGTTTCTACGTCTCTGGAAAAGTCTTTATCCTGCATAGACTGGACAATTTCAAGAAGGAGAGTTGCAGATGACATTTAATCTTCTAATTTAAATTTGTAAAACGTTCTCTTTGGAGACAGGGTCTCGCTCTGTCGCCCACGCTGGAGCGCAGTGGCCTGGTGCAATCTTACAGGCGTGAGCCACTGTGCCCAGCCAAAATATGTAAGATAAATCTTTACTCGAAAAAGAATGAAAGAAATTAGAGTCTTCATAAATTACCCATGAAAAAGTAAATAAATACGTAAAGGTAAGTCTCCCAATTTTGCTTTTTGCTCTTCTGTCTGCCGAGCACCTTTAACACCTTTAACCTTGAACAGCCTTCAATTCCTCCCATTCCTAAAAACACAAGTCCTCCGCACAGGTGCTGACAAGCCACAAGCTGTGTCTCTTTAAGGGCAGTGGAGGGAGGGAAACTGGTTTGCCACTCTGTGGTAGGCATCTGAACAGGATGCAATTTGTAGGAGAAGAGAGGGCCCCGGGGACACTGGAAATTCAACAAGTCACCAAGAACTATGTTCACTGTGGTTTGACATTCCACAAATAACCTTTTCTTTGACTTTTCAATTCTTTGTCATGAGCCAGATGAGTTTAAAATCTTACTTCCGACAATCTTTTTTTGTTTGTTTGTTTCTTTTTATTTTAGGTTCAGGGGTACATAGGCAGGTTTGTTATATGGATACCAACAGTCTTCTTAACTTTTTAAAGTGAAATAGCTTCCAGTGACATTGAACCAAGCAACCTTTTAGCATTTTATAGATCATTTAAAGCCAGCAAACTTGATCATTGGCAATGCAATAG
>NW_012104332.1:179584-200877 GCF_000951045.1 Mandrillus leucophaeus
GGGAAAAATAAATCACAAGTTTTAAAATTCTAACTTTTATGTCCATTTAAAAATTGATTCAAGATTATCTTGATGATGGCTACCATGGGAGTAGGTTTGTGCAGAGATTAAGAAGTTTTAGAATTCTGTAATGTTTGAATTTTGTGTAATAGAAACGAACACTTTACTCATCAAAAGGGCCTGAGATCATTTACTTCAAACTACTTGTCTTTCCTATATTTTATAGGAAACAAATTGTAACTAAATCCAATAGAAGCAAATATCCAAAATAGAAGCAAATTTCTCTTTTAATGCCAGCTCTTCTCCCAGTTCCCAAAGAGGAGGAGAGTATGCTCACAACGAGAACTATGAAGCATTATTTCCATAATGTCTGTTCTAACTTAGAGGAGGGAAGTTTTGTCTTCAGACTGAAGAGGTCCACTAACAGTGGGCGTGAAGACAGTAGTCCGTGGGGAGTATTTCACATTTCCCTTTAGCTGTTAAGGACGTGGGGAGGGTGCCCTCTGTACACCAGGCCCAGCCCTCCGGCAGCAGGGTAAAGGCTCGGCTTGGCCCCAGGAGGAAAGGCTGAGTTGGGATCTCCTTCTGTGCCCTCTAACCCTTCCCTGTGACCCATGGCACATATGTGAGAGCCAGTTGGTCAGGGTTAAAAGTACAGTCTGGCCAGAGGGCCCAGCCCAGCTAACTGGCCCACATAGCAACTGAACCCTGACCCTGGCCTCACCATCTCCATTCTCGAACCAAATGTGTTAATTGGCTGCAGATTCTTGAACTATGTCTCAGATGCATTTCCCAACTAACAACAACAACAAAGTGATGGGACATAATTTTGTCTAGTAAGGGAAAACGGTTTTAACTAAACCACTGCTGACCAGCAAATTCAACAACAATCAGTGGTAAACAACCACCTACAATTGATTGAAGTCCTTTTCGCCACAGATTCTTCTGTGCTAAAGGGTTGCAGATGCCTTGCTGAAACCTTCAGAAAACGCTGTCCTCAGGGGCAATTCTGCTAATGCATGCTTTCATTCCTGAGCTTTCGCTTGCGTGAAGTGAAGGCTACTCATGCTAACGCAGGGTGATGCGTCCTCTCTCCAGACCTGTTCTTGCTGTGCGTCACCAAACACCTCACCACCTCAGTCTCTCTGTGTGACTCAGAACTGCTGGCTGTCAGGGCAGGAAGGACCTTAGAGAGACTCTGGCCCAAAGTCATCATTTCATAAAGGAATCCAGAGACATAAAGTGACAAAAGGTCTTGGTGGCAGAGCTAGGGACTGCAAAACAGACACTGCCTCCTAATCCTGTGTTCTTCCCAGTGGATTATAGAACAGACTGCTCAGCTGTGCCTCAGGGACCACGTGGCAAGGAGGAGGCTGCGGGCAACCCCCATCCCAGGGCAGCAGCTCTTAACCTGTTTCCTATATTAGGGTTAAACACAAGTTTTCATTTGAAAGAAAGGGCTCTGCTGTAAATAAATAAACATCTTGAAAACCAACACATAGAGGGCCAGGCGCGGTGGCTCACGCCTGTAATCCCATCACAGGGAGGCCGAGGCGGGCGGATCATGAGGTCAGGAGATCGAGACCATCCTGGCTAACATGGTGAAACCGCATCTCTACTAAGAATACAAAAAAGTTAGCCGGCGTGGTGGCACACGCCTGTAGTCCCAGCTACTCGGGAGGCTGAGGCAGGAGAATCGCTTGAACCTGGAAGGCAGAGGTTGCAGTGAGCCAAGACTGTGCCACTGCACTACAGCCTGGGTGACAGAGCAAGACTCCATCTCAAAAAAAGAAAACCACTGCATGGCAAAACTAACTCCACAAAATGTTAAAGGAGAGAAATAACTAAAAACGGAGGTTTTATTTTAATGAGTGTGTCTTTTTAAAACGGAACAAGCAAAGAAAACAGCACTAAAACAAAATGTTATAGCTTAGAGTTCTCTCCTTCATTTTCCCCTGACCAGGAAAATAACACACACACTACAAAAGACAAACAGAAGAAAAACAAAGGGAAGATAGTGTAATTTAGTTTCTACGTCTCTGGAAAAGTCTTTATCCTGCATAGACTGGACAATTTCAAGAAGGAGAGTTGCAGATGACATTTAATCTTCTAATTTAAATTTGTAAAACGTTCTCTTTGGAGACAGGGTCTCGCTCTGTCGCCCACGCTGGAGCGCAGTGGCCTGGTGCAATCTTACAGGCGTGAGCCACTGTGCCCAGCCAAAATATGTAAGATAAATCTTTACTCGAAAAAGAATGAAAGAAATTAGAGTCTTCATAAATTACCCATGAAAAAGTAAATAAATACGTAAAGGTAAGTCTCCCAATTTTGCTTTTTGCTCTTCTGTCTGCCGAGCACCTTTAACACCTTTAACCTTGAACAGCCTTCAATTCCTCCCATTCCTAAAAACACAAGTCCTCCGCACAGGTGCTGACAAGCCACAAGCTGTGTCTCTTTAAGGGCAGTGGAGGGAGGGAAACTGGTTTGCCACTCTGTGGTAGGCATCTGAACAGGATGCAATTTGTAGGAGAAGAGAGGGCCCCGGGGACACTGGAAATTCAACAAGTCACCAAGAACTATGTTCACTGTGGTTTGACATTCCACAAATAACCTTTTCTTTGACTTTTCAATTCTTTGTCATGAGCCAGATGAGTTTAAAATCTTACTTCCAACAATCTTTTTTTGTTTGTTTGTTTCTTTTTATTTTAGGTTCAGGGGTACATAGGCAGGTTTGTTATATGGATACCAACAGTCTTCTTAACTTTTTAAAGTGAAATAGCTTCCAGTGACATTGAACCAAGCAACCTTTTAGCATTTTATAGATCATTTAAAGCCAGCAAACTTGATCATTGGCAATGCAATAGTCCTTTACAGGAAGTACCCACAAGCTAAGTGCAGTTCTTTAGAGATTTTGTTAATATGTTCAGTCATATTAATATGTTCAACATATTGTTAATATGTTCTGTCTATGCCAAGTGTCCTCTCAGCACCATCCTCTGAAAAGATCAAATGTCTTCTAAAAGGACAACCCCTCTTACTTCCTCTATCCCACTCATTCCTCAATTTCCACAGGCAACAGTATCATACAACGCAAATGAGAGACACAGGCCTTCCAGGCATAGGGAAGTCAAAACATTTTAAGAAGTCACAGGATAAGGTAACAAAGGACTGACTGTCTTGATGCTCTAACAGTATATGAATATTAACATGAGTTGTTTCATAAACTTGAAACACTGCAAGAGGCCATCCTGGTCAGCCTCCAAGCAGACTTACTTAAGTGACCTAATTTTTATGTTCTACTTCTGAGGATCTCCAGGACAGAAATTCCACAATCTCCCATTGGTATCTTGACTTGTGGTTTAATTTCCTTCAGAGTCAAAGGGGGCTGTTTCTCTCCACTTTTTTTTTAAGTTAAATAAGAGCTCAACTCATATAAAAGGTGTCATTTAAACGCTGAAACTGGCAACTGGAACAACACAGAAGTGAACAACCAAGAACTATCTGCCGCACACGGGTCCATTCGCCTGGCTCGCTACGGACAGTCATACTGCACTCTCCCCAAGCTGAGTCCAACCGAGACTCAGGCTCACAGCCTTAAGAAATGACTCCACAGCTCCTAAAAGGAGAGTAGCTTACAGACAATGAAGAAATACTTCTTAGTCACTGGGGAAAATCTTTCCCAGGCCTTCCACACTTTCTAAATGAGAACAAGACAATTTTGTTTTTCTGATGTCCTTTTTTTTTTTTTTAGACTCCCCTAAGCAGTATCATATTCAGTTTTCTTAAATTTTTTTAAAAGTGAACTTTCCACTGAGCTACACTCCTTGAAACAAGTCTTCCAGATATTTCTGCCCTTGGCCTCCTGGAATTTTTCAATGAAACTCCAAAGAGATGTTTACCTGACCCCAAATGTTATCCTAATGAAAACTATGTTTTTAATTCTTTGAACTCTTCTCTTTCTCTTTCCTTGTCATGCCCTCTGGGAAAGAGAGACAAGTACAGATGTTGGCTTGACCTCAACTGGCAAACACCAGGATAACTGAGTTTTAATCATTTCTTAGGAAGTTGGACAGAATCACAAAGGTATTAATTATGCTCCCTCTTCTGGCATAGTCCTCTGTACTTCACTTGCTTAGAGGATCAATGTAAAGATAGGAAATGCCAGCACATTATCTTTTTGACAAAAACAAGATGCTCATCACAGGAAGAATAAAAGGAGTACTACGGGATTTTCAAAAGTCATGAGGGAGCTGAAAGAACTATAACCTCAGGGGCAGGGAAAAGGAGGAGTAAGAACCATTTTTTGCCAATTAAAGGATCTAAATGTGGCTGGGTCCAGGCTCTCTCTCGCAGGGGGGTTTTAGGGAGTTTTGGAATTGGGAAACTACAATCAGGGTTTAGTTGATAATTTCCTTCTCTTGCAAGAGGGAAGGTTCTGGTACAGAGGTTTTGGCAGTTTCATTTCAAATAGCCACATTTACCCCTGTTTAGGAAGGGCTTAGGCTGTTTCTCTCTTGCATATGGGCACGCGTGCGCGGGCATGCATGCGCACACACGCGCGCGCACACACACACACACACAGAGCCAGGTCATATGCATTTCAAGGGCTTCTTATCTCAAGATAGCCTCTGCCTAGAAACATGTACTTTACCAAGAAATCAATGGGTGAAACAAATGACTTTACTTCGCTGTCGGTTTTCTCTGGGAAATGTCTTCCAGGAATCATCTATGTACAAGGATTTTGACACCACTACACTCTACTCCATCTCTAACTCTAGGTTCTCAGTAGAATGCTTATTCCCAGCTACCTGTCCTGTAACAAAGTACAATAGCCGCATGATCTATCAACAACATAGGAGAGCAATGTGAGGGCTCAAGAGACGCCAGCCAAGTCTTGCTCCCTGCTCCTAGAAGTTACAATCCAGTGGCAGAGAGAGCATCTATTCACCAAGAGCTGTGGCTGAGGCAGGCCCTTCTGGGGAGGTACATTTGGTCTAACAGGGATTATTAACTTGAACCCAGTACGAAGGGGTAGTTTATTTCCTCCACCTTTTAGAATCTGACTCCGCAAAAGAAACAGATAAAAATTGTCCTTAAAGCAAAAAACCCTCACATGACCTATAATAAGGTGACCCAAGTTTAGAGATTTTGCTATTGTTAAAGTCTGGCCATTTCTCTATACTGGGAGTGAAGGGGGAGGGGGAGCAGGAGAGGAAGGAGGAGGAAGATTTTCTGTTACTGCGAAGATTCTCAGTGCTCTCAAGGTTTTAGCTGAGAGCACTAAAACAACCTCCTCCTCCTCCTCATCATCATCATCAACATGTATTAACTGAGCCCTGGCTATATGCCAGGCACTGTGCGAGGCACTTAATAGCATTTGTCTTCGTGGAAAACTCACAACAATTTTATGAGATAGGCTATTAACCCCATTTTACAGATGGGGAGACTGGGTTGGGGTTGGGGTTGGGGTTGGGGATGGGATGCATAAAGGAGTCTGCCCAAGGTCCTGCCATAACAAGCAACACAAGCCTTTCTTGTATTACCTCCCAGTGGCCTAAAAGGTCATGGAACATCAGAGCGTAATGTGGAAGAAGTAATAAGGTCATTTTTTAAACACAAGGTTCACCTCTCTAAAGGGCTTGAGGATGAGGAACAGCACCAACCCTGGAGTTCAAATTCTTGGGTTTCATCATGCGCCATTTGGAAATGTAACAAACTAATCATGAGACACTGCTTAGCAGAGCCCAGTTCCCATGGGTGCTAACTGTCCACTCTCCTCTCTCTTCCCTCGGGCAGGTTACTCAAACCTCAAAGAACTTTTTTCCTCATCTCAAACACAGGAGTCAACAACATGCACCTCACCAAGCAGCCGTGAGGATTATGTGAGATGATTTCACAGTGATCAAACAGGACACACGTACTGACTGTTGCCATTCTTTCATGCTGTCCCATTTGATTTTCATGTTGTCTCATTTGCGGAGGAATGCTATCCCATCTGGCTTTCCAGAAGACTGGGTAGAAGATAGGAACAGTCATGTCCTCATTTCATAACTGCAGTAAGTGAAGCCCAGGCACACTGAGTCATCACACAGCTGGTATACCACAGGCTCCCTATCCTTGGCTTCCTCTGCCCTTTGTCTCAGGCACACAAAACCTCAATACTCTCAGGCAATAGAGTCTGTAACGAAGACCACCACTTGGCATGGTTTCACTGTCCTGACAGTGATTCTACGCAAGGCTGGCACACACTCCTGCTCCACCCACTCAGGTAGGAGCTTCCACATTCAAATAAAACAACAGCAAAAACTTGCAGGGTTTTAAAGGGGGAAAAAAAAAGTCAATCCCTGAATTCTGCCCCACTATTCAACCTTGGCTCCCTTGTTTATTAATATAGTATAAGTTATATTTTCTAGCAATTATTTGAAAAGTTCTAGAAAGGAGCATTTCCACACAACAAAAACTAGAATATTCTTTTTATATATACCAACACTTGGAATAGTCTTTGTAATTCTTTTTGCTGCCTAATGAATACTTATTGGATTTTTAAACTCAGTAAGGTACTTCTTTATTTGAGGTGTGGAGCTGCTGCTTCAGTAACATGCAACTGTTAAATTATTACAACTACTTCTACTCTTTCCACTTTTTCCCTTCATTATGAGTAATAAAATGAAGGTATTTCTTACAGTCAGTCATCTAAAGTCCTTACCATATGAATTGTAAAAAAACAGATACCAAACAAGGCAAGTCTAAATACCTTGAACCTTGCTAGCAATATTAAGTTAAAATGTCTGCTGCAAAGCCAATTAAAGTTGGTCCCAAAGACTCACATTTTCCACAGTCTGCTGGCATGGTTGATGCTTGTTGGCAAACATGCCGAATAGAGTCTTCTTACTAAATAGGTCAAATGATGACAATGGTAGACACTGCAAGCTAACCATTATGGAAGAATTTCACCACTTTAAAGGGTCTGCAGGCCAAGAAGAAATGATGCAGCAGAAAAAGACCACCAGAAAATGCTGACATTTCTGATCCCTGCTTTTGACTCTGCATCCCACACCTCCTGGACAAAGTGGGAGACTTAGGCTTGAATCCTAAATACTCTATGCCCACATGTAAGCCATTATGGGTAACTGTGCTTGAAATTTAATTCCACATCTGCTCTTCTGCAGCCTTTGGAAATCTTATGCATTTCTCTGACAATTGTTTGCAAAGGCCATAATCACAGGCATCTGTAACTGGATCCCCAGCTACAGGACAAAACACCACATAATCCTAAGAGGCTTTCAGTCAAAGCTTACTTGGTTTCTTGTGTCTTTTGCTGTCTTTAAAATTGCACTAAGCCTTCAATTTACAGAGAGCGCCGATTAGCATTGGTCTGAAGGTGGCCCAAGCCCCCTGTATCGTCCCCACCACACAGCCAGCACAAATCCTTATCATCTCCCTTCTGGCTGTGGCCTCCCTGGCCCACCTTCGGAAAGAAGCCTTATGGCTCTGGAGGACGCAATCTCAACTAAGGGCAAGTGAGGTCCCAGGGCCAGTTCATGTTCTCTGCCTCTCCCTCCGGTGGTTCCAGAATCGCAGGAGACATGAGGATGCACCCTGGTTCCAAGTGGCCAAGAAAATAGATGCACTGGTACTTTTCAAATTCTTTCACTTGGGTCACTCAGAAGCTGGATCTATCTTTTCTAATTCTAGCTGACCAATAGCCTGACATGAGACCTTAAGCAACAAAACTAACTTCCTGTGTCTGTTCCATATTGTTTTTTAATTTGTTTAAGAGATAGCATCTTGCTCTGTGGCCTAGGCTGGAGTGCAATGGTGGAATCATAGCTCACTGCTGCCTGGAACTCCTGGGCTCAAGTGATCTTCCTGCCTCAGCCTCCCGAGTGGTCAGGAATACAGGTGCCCGCCACAGCACCCAGCTTGTATTTTTAAAAATTTAACAGCAACCATTTCTTTAAAAAAATTCCTGAACTGTTCTTTCATTCTGTAAACACTCGCAAGAGTCAAATGGAAAAAGTTCTTGTACCAACAAGGCCACATACTGATTTAGTAACCTTGGGCAAATAACACTCCCATCTGGGTACCTTAGTTTTCTAATCTAATGTCTAGCCATCTCCTATATTTTCTAATGAGAAACAAAGGTAACAATGTACACAGAAGTGTTCTTCAAAGGATGAAGCTCTGTAAAAAACTAAGATATCATTACTGCTGTTATCCTCTTCAAAAGCTCCATGCTGATGTTTAAGAGCTCTGGGGCCAGCCGGGCAGGGTTGATAAGTTATTTAACCTCTCTAGCCTCAATTTTCTCATCTATAAAGTGGAAATAAAATAATGGTCCCTGACACTGTTAGTGTGAGGAATAAATAAGTAACTGCAGAGAGAGCACTTAAAATGGTGCCTGACTCAACAAATGGCACCTAATGTTAGTTACTCTCCTTATTCATAGTGAATCCTGTGTTGTTTTATCAGCCGCCTTTCAGAATAACTTACTGTTTACAAGTCATTCTGTTTTAGTGTGCTAAGAAAAGGGGGGGTACTAATACGTATTGTTACACATCTCATTTAATCCTGCCAACCATCATGTGTGGCAGATTTTATTATCCCCTTTTTACATGAAGTTCAGAAAGGTCAAGTGGCTGTCAGGTGGCAGCCAGGATTCAAAGACAGGCCTGGATGACCCAGACTGTGCTTTCTATTGCATCCAGTTGCCATTTAGATACAAAGTAGGAGAATAACAAAGGCA
This sequence comes from Mandrillus leucophaeus, assembly GCF_000951045.1. Classification (NCBI taxonomy): domain Eukaryota; kingdom Metazoa; phylum Chordata; class Mammalia; order Primates; family Cercopithecidae; genus Mandrillus; species Mandrillus leucophaeus. The sequence goes on from NW_012104332.1 coordinate 188,331, forward strand.
TTTCTTAAAACAATTAGAAGTCAGCCAGGCGCGGTGGCTCACACCTATAATCCCAACACTTTGGGAGGCCGAGGCGGGTGGATCATAAGGTCAGGAGATCAAGACCATCCTGGCTAACATGGTGAAACCCCATCTCTACTCAAAAACAAATCAGCTGGACATGGTGGCACGCGTCTGTAATCCCAGCTACTCGGGAGGCTGAGGCAGAAGAATTGTTTGAAACCAGGAGGCAGAGGTTGCAATGAGCCGAGATCACACCACTGCACTCCAGTCTAGCGACAGAGCTAACTCCATCTCAAAAAAAAAAAAGATAAATAAATAAAAAATAAAAATAAAAATTAGAAGTTATCTAATTTATATGGGAAGTGCAAAAAACAGCATTAGATTTGGACTTAAGCTGTGAAGACTGTTCAAATGGTGCCTACTCTTGCCCTCCTTTCCCTGTCCCTCCTCAACCTGCACCCGCATGAATAGGTGAGCAGAGACTTCTGCTGCAGGGCCAGCCTTGTGCACTTCTCTACAGCACTCGCCACCCAGCAGCATGCGTGCTGGTTCATGTCTGCCTCCTCCAGCAGACCATGGGTTGGTTCCTTGAGGACGGTCACTATGTCTGGTTCACCTCATATGCCCAAGGCCTCCCCTAATGCCCAGCCCAGAACAGGACACAACACAGTTAACTGAATAAATACATGGATGGTGGCTATCCAGATACTCCCTGATGTACCAAGGACTGGTTCATTTGACAATTATTGTAAGTTAAAAGGGGCCCAAAATTAAACCTAACCCCTGCAGGTTGTCATCTCAGAATATGACCTGTGTCACATGTAAGACCACCTCTTGTAAATGGCATTTCATTAGTCTATGTAATTAGACATACATATAACTAAAATATATTTATATCATTATGAAACTTGCCTGCTACAAAATGCTCTTGCATCATTATACAAACACCCGCACTTTCACACACAGGGCTCTACTAGAGCTAGTTCGTTATGATAGCTCTTTTCTATCCCTTTTGGTCCAGGAAGACCTAGCCAGGAACAACAACAACAACAAAAAAAATGGGCAACAGTGTTAGAGGTATGTTGTAATGAAAAGCTACCTTTAGGTCATTATCTTTCCGCCTTGACAAGTATCTGGCAAGAGAGCAGATACAAACATAAGCAAAATGAAATCAAGGTCTTTATACTATACCTAGAACTTTAAAGTCACTTTATCTTACCTCTTGATTTTTTCCAACTATACTGAAGTCATTTTTCCTTCTGCTTTCACATCTTTTTTTAACAACTAATAAATACTATAAAGTTTCTATCAAAGATAGTGTGGTGGGATGTTATTCAATTTTTTTTTTCTAGTTTAGAACTGGGTCTTCCTCCTGAGAAGAATCACAGAGGCATACAATTCTCTCTTAAAATTTAAGTGTAAAATTGTTGGACAATTTATTTTTTGAAACATCTATGATGCTTACTCTTGGATTTAATAAAAGTCAATGTACTCTTGTTACAAAGGGCCTTTTACCCAGAATATATTTCACTAAATAGTCTTACAAAACCTAGAAACAGTTATATCACCCATGCTGGAACATTTAATATTACCAAAATAAAGTCATAATACCTCTCTAGAAGATGTTCTCTAAATGGATAATGCAGATCATGCCTTTTGTTACCACTGGTTTATAGCTAAGAATGTTTTCTAGTCTCTCAAAGGCCTCCGATTCTATTTAGGGATCTTTGACCCTTTATACCTGGGGGTTTGTGACATTTCTGAGAAAATCAGACTGTTTCCCACTAAAAATTAGCCAAATATTTCTCAGCCAAATTTTTTTTTTTTTTTTTTGGCCATAAAAAAATTAGCCAAATATTTAACCTAGTGACACACTGAATGCACTAATTTGTGGTGGAAGAGGGAAATCTGACTTCCTATTTTTGTAAAATCTCCTCAGGCTTAGTCCCTATCTATACAGAAACTCCCAGGAAGTCAAACGCTCATGACTTGGTATGTACATGTAAAGTTTACAGAAAAAAATGAAGACAAGGCCTAAGCTCCTAATGACCAATGTTTGTTCCCATGACCAAAGAACAAATGAAATTCAAAGAAGTTGACCTCAAGTGCCCTGTAACATTTTTCCCTTTGCAGCTTTTGAAACCGTTTAGTTTCTTTATCTTTATTAGGACATTTTCCTCATCAAATTAATGAGTCACTAAACAAAAGGCTCACTAAAATGTCTACCTCTGAAAATAAACTATCTGGTAAGACTCTAGCAGAAAAGACAAGTCATAATTTGCCATTACTTTTCAATGAAATCATCTGGGAAAAGCAAGGCAGAAAGTGGGGGTAGGAAGAGAGGATGACAACATAAAATTCAAAGCAAATCCCGAGACCAACTCCAAGAAAATGTTTGTGATCCTTTGAGTCCTGTAATCCTTGACATTGTCCTCTACCCTCCTGCCTTTATGGAACACTTTCTTTCTGACAATTATTAAATAAGACATTCTTGTGGAATACTTGGCTTTGTTAAAACCAACTCTTGCACAAGGGAAAAGAGGAGAGGAGAAGCCAGGAGACCTTGTGCCGTGGGGGCCGCAGAAACAGAAAGGAAGCTTACTAGTTGAGGCAGCAAGAGCAAACACAAGGCACATTTAGAACATGGATAAGAAAAAAAAATAAAGGGCAACACATATAAGCACCAGGTTTTCTTATAGTTCTTTCTGGGCACACACAACTGGCATGAACATGTGGTTGGCAGGTCTGAGAACTGAGTCCTAGAGACTGAGAGCTGGCAGAAGGGCTGGGAAGGGGGCACTATATCTGCTCCATCTGGAGAGTGTCCGATCACCATGGTTCCCTTCAACTCATTTTCATTTGATCGTCTTTTCACAGCGCTCAAGAGCACACAGTCTTCCATTAACAGGCAGTACAATAGTCTTTTAACAAGCAACACGGACCTACAGTGAGGGGTCAAAGAGAAGTCAGATGCGTGGCAACAGAATTCCAGCCAGGAAATTCTGGAAGACTCCAGAAGTACTCAAGACATGGCAAGGCATTCTCTCCCAAACGCTCAGGAAGGACAGAGAGCACCTCCCTTGAAGGAGTGCAGGATGGATGCCTCAGATTTCAGAGGAAGCCTCTGCAGATCCACAGCAAATTCTACTGAGGGAATTCTTTCCTCAAGAAGACTCTCTAAGAGTAACAAAAAGTCAGAGCTAATTTGGGTTTGTCTCCTGTGTAGTTTCTAGTTCTCAGTGTAAACTGCATAAATTCTCTACCTGGTGCAGGGAGCAGGGTGCTGTTTCCTTTTCTCTCCACCAAAGTTTCACGATTCTATACGAGACTGGCCCTTCTTGATTGAGCATCTTTTGCTTTCTTCACTTCCACTTTCATCTACATTAAGTTCTGCCTGATTACTCTTCAACTTAGTGAAAAAAATCAGATACAGACACACATACACATACACACACACACACACACACACACACACACACACAGAGTCAGCTGAATTACTCCTGGCCATCCAGGTTGGTCTTTCTGAATTTTAAAAATGATTCAGAATGGGGAGTTATTGTTTCTTGGGTACAGAGTTTCAGTTTTGCAAGATAGAAGAGTTCCGGAGATGGTGGTGATGGTTGCACAACAGTGTGAAAACATTCACTACTACTGAATTGTATGTTTAAAATGTACATTTTATGTTAAGCGTATTTTATCACAATTAAAAACAAAAGCCAACAGGTGTTCCCATGCCCGGTTGTGGCAACTCTTGCAGAATCTCCGTCCCTAGTGTCTGCTTGGAAGCAGTCACTACACAGCAGTTCTGGGACACTACCGGGTGCTGACATTCGTTCACAGGGCACGAAAGGAAATGCCAGCTGCTGCCCACAGTGAGTGCTTTTCCCAGGGAGTAGGCACAGTATCTGCATCAGGGACGCCTGATTCACTTCTCATCCTCGTGGGAATCAGGAGAAAGATTTCACAGCCCTGAAGTACAACATCTAGGTTCCTGGAGTTAAGGAAAAGAAGAGCTAAAGTCAAGAATGCAAGGTCCTGAGATCCCTGGTAACATCTTTCCACCTCTTGTTTTACGACTGAGGAAGACAAGCCTGGGGCCTTAAAGGCCCCAGCTGTCTCTCCCAGGCACCTCTCCCTTCACACTCCAAAAACAATATCATTTTCATAACAGAAAGCTCTTTTTAAAAATCCTCCATAAGATCCTCACAGACCTGGTCCCTGTCTCCAGAAGGTCACGGTTTATGATCTACCATTGTGACCACACTAGTTGAAACATATGGGTAACAGGTGAGCGTACTAAATCAATATTTGAATAAGCAATGACGTACTTATAATACATCTGGTAGTGGTCAAGGACACACACTCTCTGGGAGAAGAGGCAACCTGAGAAGTAACCAGACCAGAGACTGGAAGGACCAAGTGTGTGTGGAAGAACCTGAGAGCTCCATACACAGCCTAGAGGAGCAAGGCTGGACCAATTGTCTATGAAGGCCTCACTCACAAACCAGAGGGCATGGTTGTCCCCAGTCCTTCCCTACTCTGAAACCTATCCACAAGCTGACCCAGGGCACCCTGCTTGATGAGGCAAGAAGGAGCGGGGATGGAGAGGATATCTCATTCCTATTCGTCTTCAAGGTAACACACACAAAAATAACAAACTCTTGTGTAGTGCTTATTATGAACCACTCTTCCAGTAACTCGTAGATAGGAACTCATTTAAGCCTCACAAGCCCAGGTACTGTTTTGCCCACTGACAGAGAAAGCAAGATAGAAAAAGGTTAAGGAGCTTGCCCAAGGTTTCAGAGCTAGTTAAGTATGGGGGCCAGACAGTTATCCTGGCTCTTAGACTTTATGCAATCCTGCTTCTCTGAAACAATGGCTATTTTTGTAACACTAGACAAGAAGAGAGGCTTAAAGACATTCGGCCCTATGTAGCATGTTAACTCTGCTCCCCTATTTTTAGCGGGAGAGGCAGCATGGCTTTGTATAGACATCCTCCGTCTCAACTTGGGCAGGATGTCAGCTAACTGTGTGGCCTTGGACACATTAATTAACTATGAGCGATTCACTGCATCTGTAATATATGCTGTCTAATGTATCTGTAAGGGTTAAATCAAGTTCCTAGCACACACATAATAGATAGAAGCTATTATTCACCCAGGTGAAAGCTCCAAAAACAAGCAGCTGACACACAGCCACCATCTAACAAATTAATCAAAATCCTGTAATAAAGTAATAGTGGCTATAAGCTTAAACTGGCACGCAGCAGTCAGTTCATAGCCAGAGCCCTACAAATCATGAACAGTTCCTTCACCACACTGTTTGGGTAGGGATTCTATAATTTTTCCTAAGTGTTCCCCTGGGATAAGAACCAAGACACAAGAAAGAGAGAAGGGACAAACTTACAAGTTAGCAGAATGTTTTACTTAAAAACACAGTGCAAAAGTTGAAGACAAAAAAACTTGACATTTTATAATAGTCTTTGTTTGATTCTAGAAAGCCAAACAGTCCCTAATTACTAAATCACATATAGAACGGACATAGCCGCCCACGACCAAAGAAAGAATATAAATTGCATGTCACATCTCAACTTCAGAGAGAAACCATCTGATGTGGCTAGCTTTCTGAGTGGGTGCTAGCATTGTGTTCTTTCCTTGCCCTTAGAGGAGAGTCTGGGGACCAGCCTGGCTGGCCTAGCTGTCTCTCAGGCACCAGATAGCAAACTTTGTACCCAGCGTGTTTCGAACTCACACTCAAGAATGTAAAAATAATCAGCAATGCCATCTAAACATGCACTGATGAACAGTTTTCAGAACTGCTTCAAACCAGGAACTAAGGTAAAATAACAAGTTAGACAAGCCATATGCAGACATCCCGCCTCCAGTCAGGACGCAGGGATTCTCCTTCCTGGAGACACACTATATTTTTACAACAGGCTTTTCTATTTTCCTTACAGATTGCTTCAACTATAACAGCACAAACCAAACATCTGAAATAATGAGTCACCTACTGGCTTGAATCCGAAGCACCAGGTCAAATGCAGTTTAAGCCACGTCAGTGCTTAAAGGCAACCCTCATGTGGTGAGTGGACAGATTTCTGCCACCAGAAATCTATAAGCCCTTTCCACCTAGCTGAACAATGTCTCAGTGTGGAAGGCAAGACAAGTGTTTCTAGCATTCAGGACCATACTAGGAGAATCTTCTTTCTTCCTTTTTTTTTTTTACACAGGGTCTCACTCTGTCACCCAAGGTAAGTGCAGCAGCGTGACCACTGCTTACTGCAGCCTTGAACTCCTGGGGTCAAGCAATTCTCCTGCCTCAGCCTCCCGAACAGCTGGGACTACAGGCTTAAGCCATCACACCTGGTTAATTTTTTTTTTTTTTTAACTTTTTTTGTCAAGACAAGGTCTCACTATGTTGACCCGGCTGGTCTTGAACTCCTGGCCTCAAGCAATCCTCCTGCCTTCGCCTCCCAAAGTGCTGATATTACAGGAGTGAGCCACTGCAGCACCCAGCTGTTCCTTCTTTCTTAATTTGCCTCTCTTTGGAGGTGATTCCTGATGAGGAAAAAACAAAAAAGAAACTCAAAAACTTACAGCATTTTTTCCTATAAGCATTCTGGTAAAGGGGAGTCCAAGAGAAAGGAGGTTTAAATGAACAATAATGATATTAAGTAACATTACAAATATTGTTTGTGGATTTAAGTTTGTTCTTGATTCTACAAAATATGAAAGTCAAAACATTCTTTCATCGGTTAAAAAAAAAAAGCAGCCCTCTCTGCAGCTGTTCTAGACTGAACTGAAGATGACAAAGCTTATAATAAATTATAAGCAACCCTCATGACATCTAAATTATACACTGATTTTCCTCCTTCACAATATCATTATAATATCTACAATTAAAGCCAGACAAATATTGGAAATTGAATTGAAAAGATATATAGTTACAAGATTACTTCTCAAGAAAGATGCAAGGAGAAAGGGTCCTCATCCCAAAAGACTGGACTTGCAGGAAACACAAGCTCACATCATCCTACAGAAGGTAAGCAGCTGCCTAGAGGATGACCTCTCTGATAAAAGAGTAAAGCATGCAGGCATGAACGAATAAATGAACATTTGAATGAAACAGCCCTGGGATCACAAAGTTCCAAGAATATTTTTCACGAGTCTCACAGTGCCCAGTTTTCCTTTAACATAAGTCTGTCCTAGCTTTTCTAAGACATACCTGATGTGATAAAGAGAAACCTAGTAAAAATGATTGACCTTCCTTGGCAATCTTTGTGACTCCTACCTATTCATTCCAACTCTGCTTAGGGATAAAAGTGTCATGTGCCTGTCTGAAATTGTCTCCTACAGCCATGTCTGAATTATCTAAATGTCAGGACACCTCCCCGCCACGGTCCCAGAACCCAGCTAGGAACCCAGAAAACGCATCTACCAAGGAAATGCGCCCAAAGCCCAGTGAGCCACATTCTGATGCTGGTAGGTTGTCAAGTATAAGCAAAAATCCAGAAAATACAAATTCTTCCTTTGATAATAATATTGACAGTTTCTTCTGCTTCTCAATTTTTGCCTTCTTCCCATTAAACCACAAAAATTAAATGACTCTAGGTTGCCCACACTGCACAGTCTATAGTCATATGAAACTAAAATTTAAACTCATAAAAAGAAATTCAATTACTATTGACTAAACTGCAAAGTAATATTTAACACACCAAACAATAATTTTGTAAGCAGAGCAAACTGCCAAACCTGGTTCTCAGCCATTGTTTCCATATCACAGTCACCTGTGTGACTCGGGAAAGTCACTGATGATCAGCAAGCACCATCCTCGGAGAGGAAGGTCTGGTGGGGCTGGGGTGCAGTGGAAACAGCCCAGGAGCGAGGCGCCAAGAGAGCAGCAGTCTAATCCCAGCTAGACTTTGCACTTCCTGGGTGGCCTCTGGGACACCACATCTCTTTCTTGTGTTTCCTCACAGGGAGCTCTAAAATGGGGGCATTGTATGAAAAGATAATCTAAATCTCTTCCAGTTTTTTTTCAATTTTCTCCCAACCCCATAGTTTTTTCCACTTAGGAAACTAATACAAGTTTTTCTAATTTTTTCCCAAACCCTGTTTTTTCCACTTAGGAAACTTAAAGGTCTCTTTGTGTGGAACAGAAGAAAAAATAAAGACAAATATACCAAAGTGTGTCTCAGAGCAGAGTGATTCAACATGACGTAAGAGTTTGTGTGGGAGAGTGGTGAACTGACATGGCAGATTATGGAAGACCGTGAACAAGAAGCTCGGAAAGTCAGAAAACTCTAAGACCCAATTCTTCAATTCTTCCTTGTTTGTTTTTCTTTTTAAGGTATAGAACAGAAGAAAAGTTGGGAGGAAAGAGAAAAGAAGTAACAAATAAGTCAGTAGTATTCAATGAACACTTATCAAATGTGCATGATGGTATGTTATAGGAATGAGAAAGAATTTAAGTGAACAGCAACATGGCCTCTGAACTCAAGCTATCTGTGATGGAATTCAGTGCATCATACACACTGAATTAGCAACTTCATATGCATTGGTATCACTGGGCAAGCTTGCTAGAAAATACAGACACCTGGGTTCCACACCCCTCTTCCCAAACATTATAAATCCATTTTCAGGATGCAGAGCCAGAAATGTTTTTGTTGTTCACCAAAACTTGACAACCACAAACTAAATAACAATGGAATCCAACTCCTGAATAATGCAGTTAATACAAAGACCCCTTAAGGCAACCCTGACTTAGTTATAGATAGCAAATATAGGTTAAAGCCCGGGTTCCCACTCCACGTGTCACGATAATCTGGAGAGCCACGGCAAACTCACAGGAGCATGAAGGGATATTACCATTTTTTAAGAAAAGCATGGTGAAGTGTGGGAATTATACAAACTACTAGTTCAAGTTAATTCACAAAATGCATTACATTCCTTTTGATGACATCATCTCTTTGTGAAACTGGTTTTTGCAATTACTATGATAATAAACCAAGCACATCTGAACATCAATGTGGAACAGGAAACCAAGGTGGGAATGTCAAATCCAACTTGGAGGCTTGCAAAGCCAGGAGGTATCCAACAAAGAAACACAGCTCACTGGTAAATGAAGGTGGTTATTCAAGAACAAAGTAATTTTATAAAAAGAAAAGCATATTTTCTTTCAATTTATACATACTACTGTTTCAAATGGCCCTTAAGTTGTTAGAACAGAAGTACCTATTAGGTTGTTTGTATGTAACTCCTAAACAAAACTGTTAAGTCCCTACTTTGGAAAAATTAACTAGACACTTAGAGGACCAAGAACAGAGAAAGTTTGGGAACTTCTGGGTCAAGACAACTTTACAATGGGATTTTATAGCATAAAAACATAATTCACTCCAACAAAATAGATCTCATGTTTCCTTCGGATAGATAAAGCATTCTAGTGGCATTCCAGAATACTGCTTTTCAAAGTAGTCTCAAATGAGAACAATGATAATCACGAATATGTCTGTCCACTGATTGGTCAATAACTGCATGAATCATTTTCTTCCATGTTATATTTCAAATACCATTCCAAAGTAAAAATGTATAGATGTATTATCTTGCTTTTATAGTATTATTACACTTGTACAACGCCTTCAAATTTATTTCACAAAATTTGAACATACGGTAATTTCAGTACCAGCCTTCTTAGACAATCCAAGTCCAGTTATCCCTAGCTTTCAAGCACCAGTCACAGAAGTGCTGCGCTCACTGCACCTGCTGGTCTGCCTAAGTCCCCAGCCAGCCCTACTCATCCTCCAGCCCTTGCTTGGCTCAGCCATACTGTTTTATCACACAGCGTCATTCCCCTATCCTTCCAAGTGTTATGGATAAAGTTCTATCTTCTCAATTAATGTAAATTGTACTTTGTTAGAGACAACCATGATTATTAGAGATAAAAACTTCCCAAGATTGAAAGCAAAGGGCAAACCCTACTTCTTTTTATTTATTTTTTTTTTGCGGGGGGTGGCGTTGGCAGACAGAGTTTTGCTCTTATTGCCCAGGCTGGAGTGCAGTAGCTTTATCTAGGCTCACTGCAACCTCTGCCTCCTGGGTTCAAGCAATTCTCCTGCCTCAGCCTCTCGAGTAGCTGAGATTACAGGTGTCTGCCATCACGCCGAGCTAATTTTTTGTATTTTTTTTCTAGTAGAGACAGGGTTTCACCATGTTGACCAGGCTGGCCTCGAACTCCTGACCTCAGGTGATCCACCCACCTTGGCCTCCCAAAGTGCTGGGATTACAGGCATAAGCCATCACTCCCAGCCCCTATTTCTACCAGGTAGAGCTTTATTAATGACAGACTATCATGCCTACACACAGATCCTGCTTGCCAGTTCAACAATTAAGTGAATAACAAATGTAAAGTCTTGCTGCCTAGCCCATGAGATCTTGTCTAGTTGTGACATAGTGCAAATAATGGCAGACAATGAGAGACAGCCTTCAGCAAGTACAACTGCTTCAACAATTCCGAATGCTTCCCATCCCTTAAAATCTGAGATTTTTCAAACTATCCCCCAAATTATTGGTAGTTTCTGAAGTTCTCTTTACATAGTGCCTGAAAAGACACATTTTTGAAATGACTGTTCAGAGTCAAATCTCTGACTACAAGAAAATGTTAACTGATCAAGAAAATCTTGTAACTTTATGGCAACTAACCTCTCACTCAGATTAATAATGAACATGAGCTACTTCCCAGGAAAGCCGGGGAGATCAAACAACAGCTTATTCACGGTGAAAATTATTTTGAAAGACTAAAGTTGATAGCATTCCACCTACTAAGTTCCTGAATAGTTCTAAAAATTTCAGCATGAGGTTCTTCAAGATGAGCCTTCCAAGTAAAAAATTTACAAATATATTCTTGTCAAGTGAGCGAACTAGATACCAATTCTAACAAAAGCTCTGTTATTTCACGTTTTTCTCCCCACAGATGGCCACACCAAAGTTTCAAAGTAAGAGTTTATCAGTAAGCTCTTCTGTTTGGGGTTGCAGGTGATGAAAAAAGAAAAAGAAGAAATTAAAATTACAGCCTGGGTCAAAAGACAATTCCTCCACTTTCTGAGTTTCAAATATCAAATTATAAAACTTTCAGCGAGAGGCCAGGTGCAGTGACTCACGCCTGTAATCCCAGCACTTCGGGAGGCTGAGGCAGGTGGATCACCTAAGGTCGGGAGTTCGAGACCAGCCTGATCAACATGGAGAAACCCCATCTCTACTAAAAATACAAAATTAGGCAGGTGTGGTGGCACATCCCTATAATCCCAGCTACTCAGGAGGTTGAGGCAGGAGAATTGCTTGAACCCAGGAGGAGGAGGCTGCGGTGAGCCGAGATCATGCCATTGCACTCCAGCCTGGGCAACAAGAGCGAAATTCTGTCTCAAAATAAATACATAAAGCTTTCAGAGAAATAAATGACAAGCAGACAATATACTTACGTCCTCAGAGAGATATTACTAACAAAATAGTATGAAGGACGTTGGTAACCAAAGTCAAAGGTTCTGGCTCAGAAAACACTTTCCACAATGGAACATAAATAGCAGATGACCAGGACAATGTTTTATTTTGGCCTGCGTCTGAACTCAAATTAGCCATTTAAAAAAAAAGTTAACTGAAACTCCAAAAACACTAGAAAGTAAAAGAAAATCAGATTTAAATCTGCCCAACACGTGACCCGCATGTGTGCCATTTGCTCCAACCCCACATCAGAGTGACCCTGCAGGCCCTGGGGGTACTCAAGTCCAAAAGATCAAGTAACAACAGGCAGAGAAGCCTCAGAGGAAAAACTGTGAAAACACAATCGAGTAGAACAATTCCTACCATTTGGCCTAGTGATGAAAGGAGAAATGAGGTGTCATTGAGGATGATAAATATTTGGACCCTTGACTTCTCTGTGAGGATAAAGCAACAGAACAAACACCTTTTCTTGAAGGGATGATTTGGTTTGCCTTGAGATTTACTAAGCTGAGATGATTCAGCCATGTTCACAGTTGAGAAGGCAGGTCCCAGAGCAGACAGTACCAAGAATGTACAGACACGGCCCTCTCACTGAATTCCTCTGTCCAGGGGAAGTTCTCACTAGCAATGTGAATTATTCTCAGGTTTGTACATAATTAATATTGATGGTGAAGGGCCCCGTAGCTTAGGCAGCCTCCCCGAAAAGGAGCTGTTTATTCTTTAAGAACAAACTAATAACGAGTAAATCTAATAAGACTATAAACCGACCAGGCGCAGTGGCTCACGCCTGTAATCCCAGCACTTTGGGAGGTCAAGGTGGGCGGATCACGAGGTCAGGAGATCGAGACCATCCTGGTTAACACGGTGAAATCCCGTCTCTACTAAAAATACAAAGAAATTAGCCAGGCGAGGTGGCGGGCGCCTGTAGTCCCAGCTACTGGGGAGGCTGAGGCAGGAGAATGGTGTGAACCCAGGAGGCAGAGCTTGCAGTGAGCCAAGATCCTGCCACTGCACTCCAGCCTGGGCGACAGAGTGAGACTCAGTCACAAAAA
>NW_012104332.1:202387-203564 GCF_000951045.1 Mandrillus leucophaeus
ACGGGGTTTCACCATGTTGGCCAGGATGGTCTTGATCTGTTGACCTCGTGATCCGCCCGCCTCGGCCTCCCAAAGTGCTGGGATTACAGGCGTAAGCCACCGTACCCAGCCGAGGTAGGTATTATACACATTTTAGCAAGATGGAAACTGAGACTTGGCGGGGTTAAGTAACTGATTTGGATGTTACAACCTGTGCTCTTAACCACTATACTGAATTTTCTCATTTACTGATTGGCCTACAGCAAGCAAAGTCTCAATTCAGATATCTGAAAACTATTATCCCTGTATCAGCAAAAAGGGTTTAAACCTCCAAGTCAATTCTTTTTTCCTTCCAGGTGTTTTCTTCTTTCTCATAATATGCCCTCAGAGGGCTCTTAAAACAAATGGGAAGTAGCAATATGGAATAAGAGCTACAAATGAGTCCATACCCTTTACCAGAAAATTTTCTTGGGAGAAATATATCCGCAGGAATGGACCCCAAGAGAGGGGGAAAAGCAGTCTGCTTAAAGATGTTTGCTGGCTGGGCGTGGTGGCTCATGCCTATATTCCCAGCATGTGGGACGCTGAGATGAGAGGATGGCTTGAGCCCAAGAGTTCAAGACCAGCTTGGGAAACAAAGCAAGACCATATTCTACTAAAAAATTTTTTTCAGTTAAAAAAATGTTTTTAAAAAAAAAAACCACAGATGTTTGTAGCATTATTTATGCCCGCTTCAAACTGGAAAGACCTCAAATACCCTGATTTGGGGTTAGCTAAGTATACTATGACACAAAAAATGATGAAATACTAAATGAGCTATTCAAAATGAAGCAGAATGTGGGCCAGGTGCAGTGGCTCACATCTGTAATCCCAACACTTTGGCAGACTGAGGCAGGAGGACTGCTTGAAGCCAGGAGTTTGAGGCCAGCCTGGGCAACATGACAAGACCCTACCTGCCTGGGTGACATAGCAAGACCCTATCTCTAAAAAATTAATTAATTTAAAATGAGTAGAATGCAGTTAGTGCAGATACATGGAATGTAAAATTATAATAATACTAAATATTTTAAAGCAATAGTATATACTTACCACTTAAAATTATAAAATGGTCCCACACAGATACAATATCAGAATCAAAGTCAGGCCAGGCACGGTGGCTCACACCTGTAATCCCAGCACTCTGGGAGGCCGAGGCGGG
>NW_012104332.1:203614-205085 GCF_000951045.1 Mandrillus leucophaeus
TGTGAACCCAGGAGGCAGAGCTTGCAGTGAGCCAAGATCCTGCCACTGCACTCCAGCCTGGGCGACAGAGTGAGACTCAGTCACAAAAAAAAAAAAAAAAAAAAAGACTCTAAACCATGTCTGTGTAGCAAATTTATACCACCAGTGAATTCCACAGCACTAGAGGGGAAAGAAATCATTCCAGCTCCTCACGCACAGTCTCTAGGGTGGGCTGAACACAGGATGAAATCCTCTCCGTTGGCTGCATTCTCATGAGGCCATCTGCAAACGTGCTGGAGAAAGAAGAGAAGCCAGAGGACTTGGAGGGTGGAGAGGCTGGGGGAATGCTCCTGCTCCAACTTTCAGTCTCTTCACGGGAAAGTCATTTCCCTCAGAGCCTGTGTTCATCCTGCACTGGAAACACAGCTGTGTCACCACACCCCTAGTTAAACACTGCTCCACAATCACAAATATTGCTGCTGTCAGTACGAAGGAGTCAATGGGTGTGGGGAAGTTTCCTTTAAAATAAAAAAAATTTTAAAAAGACTTCTTATAAACTGTATTTATGTGGAAAAAATACACAGATACAACTTGAGACTCCCCACTACCCCCTTCAAAAAAACTCATGAAATACGGTATTACTTTGAAAAGAAGTTCCACTGAAATTTCCAGAAAAGGCAGAGTATACTTATCTGATGTATACTCTGGAGAAAGAATGACAAATCATTGATCTGAAAGTGTACACAGGGTTAAAGGAGATGATGATGGCAATGGAGAAGGGAAAAAAGAAAAAAATAATAAGACCCAATGATATTGACAACTTCTTTGACTTTCTGAAATTAGCTGGTTGTAAAGTAGAAAGATTTCCGTTAATGTCACAGAAACGTGAAAGATGCAATATTTGCAAAACCCAAACAACTTAAAATTCTTATCCACCAGCTTCACTAAAGGCATTTTATTAAGCTAAGGAATACGGATTGAAAGAACATATCCTTCTCAAATTCTCCATTCTTTCACCCAAACAAAAAAGTATGGCACCAGAAGAGAATGGTATAAGTTTGTCACATAGATGTTATTGATTTAGATTTAGTCCTCATTTGTTTGTTATTTAAGAATGCCTCCCTGTAGGGGAGTGTGTCTGACTCACAGGGACCCTTCACCATCAACACCAATTCATATACAAGCCTGAGAACTTCTCCTGGGCAGAGGAACTCTGATCTGGAATTCAGTGAACACACCCAACAGGACACCTAGCGCCCAAGGCCTTGGGGGAACAACCTGCCAATGCTGCATGCAACCCAACCCAGAGGTTTACACCACTTGCCCTGGTCAGAACCAATCATGGCAGCTCTCAGGAGCCAGGCCCATGCAATTAATCCCTTCATGGCAATTATCTCATTTAAACCTTACTACCACCCACAGTGAGGTAGGGTTTTGTTTGTTTTGTTTTGTTTTGTTTGAGACAGAGTCTTACTCTGTCACCAGGCTGGAG
>NW_012104332.1:206576-218763 GCF_000951045.1 Mandrillus leucophaeus
AAAAAAAAAAAAAAAGAAAGAAAGAAAGAAAGAAAGAAGAACCAAAATCAGAGAGAAATGAAATGTAAATGAGAATTCAATCTGCTATACTCTCTTTTTTCTGGTTGTAAAACTAATAAAGAAGCAAAAACTGTATGAAAACTTCAAACAGAGAATAGATTGCTATGTGATCCAAGAAACTTGTATTCATGACACTACGTGCACACCCTGATGATAACTAAAGTTAATTTCTTAAGTTTTGTTATTACTGTACCTGTCTGCACTGTAGCTTCTTGAAGGCTGCCTTTAAAATAAAGTTGACAGTATCTCTGGGGAAAGTAACAAGGTACAAAGTTCTATCTACATCAGTGCTGCTCAGAAAACATTCCTTTAATCCTTTTGTTTATTCTATTCCCTGCATTTATGAACTCTCTAAATCCCTTCTACTTAAACCACAGCACTAAAGCACTAGGATTAAAGACGTGGTGAATTTTCTAACAGAATGTACTTAACTTTATGTCTGGGCAATGTGTTTGCACAGTTTCGCACTTTAGTGATTTGCTGAATGAACCTGTACGACATAATGTGCCTGAAAAACTCATCTTTCAAAATGTGTTTTATCAGAAAATATGACAGATTTCCATTGCTTCCCATAAGAAAAGGCTGTCCAGCCCCACTGCAGACTGAGTGTGTGTTACTGGGCTTCGAAAGCCAAGTGCAAAAGCCATGGCTTGGCTTGGATTTTCATTATATTTCAAACATTATTAAGGAGGCCATTTTAATGAAAAGTGTTACAATTAATTGTTACCCCCTTTGAGTGGCTAAAATCAGACATTCTATAGGACACCCAGGCAATCAATGCAACTTCAAAAGCTGGGGGGCATCAGGATCAAGACCAGCACTGATGCACTGCCTGGACTCCGAGCAGGGTGACTTGTGTCTGGGAAATACACGGCCCTGACAGGGGCATCAGGGGATCTGTTTCATTGGCCACTCTCTGTGCCCTTCCAGCCTCTTTCAAAATACACATCAGGATTTTTAGGGTCTTTTATGTCATTATTACCGCCCCCATGACCATGTTACCACCTTGAACTGGATAGAATGTACACAGGTCACCTAACAACACAGGCTTCTAAGATAAGTGAAATCAAAGAAAAGGCAGTACCTTTATGCTTCTACCTTAAAGGGTCAATTTTAATTAAATAATTCTTACTAAGCCACTTTCTCCTTTGGTCTATCACAAAATTTCATTTAAGCATGAAGACACAACAACCTGCAGATCGATCATTTTTGGATTAATCATCACTCCATCTTAAAATTCCTCAGAATTTAATATAAGCCAAAGATGAATTCTCTCTTCCTAGTACTGTCAGCAGACAATATTAATCACCTTACATACACAATCTGTTGTGAGGTTCTTCCAAAGCTTTCACACACATACTATTTAACCCTCACAATCCCCATATAAAGTGAAATTGCTTTAGTCAGCTACACTCAATATCACATTTTACAAAATTAACTTCTCTAATATGAGGACTGATGAAACAACAACAAAATTAAACAGGTGTCACCTGCAAAAATTCTCTTCTCCTATGCAGAGCTCAATTTGATTCAGCTGATACTCACCAAGTGCCCACTCTGCCTCAGGCAAAGTGCTCCTGCATCAGGTTTCTTGAAGCAAACAAAACTTAACAAAATAACCTTATGCCAGTCCCTAAACATTTCTTTTTTAAAAACTGGTCTATGAAATCCAAAAGTCTAGGGCCTCCTTATTTGACAATTTTAATGCACCTTTACTTTCCCAATGCCTAAGCGACCATCTGGTTTCAGATGAGCATCTCTACAAGCAGCCTTAACTTTTTTTATGCCACCAGGGACTAGGCAGTGAGTTACTGTGCTCAGTGCTATTTAATGTACAAGACAGAAATTTATTAAATGGCAATGAAGCAGTAATTACTAAGTTCCCTAGTGGCTCAAAAAGTCAGTAATTAAATACCACTTAAGACTGAGAGTTATTAAAAGGCACTAACGGAACAGTTCATTAAACAGTACCTTAGTGTCCTCAAAGGGTCATTTCCATATAACTCTCCATGATCAAACAGTCTCTGGGGAAATCCTGCTGTTTGCTGGGGGGAAAAAATGTGAATTATCACATAGTAGCCAACTCCAGCCAGAAACCCTGGCATTTGGCTGGACAGCTGAGCAAGAATTTTTTATTTTTTTTTATTTTTTTGACAGAGTCTTGCTCTGTCGCCCAGGCTGGAGTGCAATGGCGAGATCTTGGTTCACTGTAACCTCCACCTCCCGGGTTCAAGCAATGCTCCTGCCTCAGCCTCCCACATAGCTGGGATTACATGTGCCAACCACCATGCTCAGTTACTGTTTTGTATTTTTAGTAGAGATGGGTTTTCGCCATGTTGGCCAGGCTGGTCTTAAACTCCTGACCTCAGGTCATCCACCCGTCTTGGCCTCCCAACGTGGTAGGATTACAGGCACGAGCCACGCGCTCAGCCTGAGCAAGGATTTTATTCACCATCCCCCCTTGCAAGTCCCTGGCATTCTGACTTGCCTAGGAACCTAGGCGCTGGGTGTAACAAGACAACACCCCCAACATGGTCCATCACAGTCTGTCTCTTTTACTGATCACACCCCAAGATGTAGTGTATCTTCCTCTTTATTTTATTTTTTTTCAGATGGAGTTTCCCTCCTGTTGCCCAGGCTGGAGTGCAATGGTGCGATCTCGGCTCACTGCAACCTCTCTGCCTCCCAGGTTCAAGCAATTCTCCTGCCTCAGCCTCCCAAGTAGCTGGGATTACAGGCACCCGCCACTACATAAGGCTAATTTTTGTATTTTTAGTAGAGACGGGGTTTCGCCACGTTGGCCAGGCTGGTCTTGAACTCCTGACCTCAGGTGATCTGCCCGCCTCAGCCTCCCAAAGTGTTGGGATTACAGGCATGAGCCACCGCCCACCCCTGATGTAGTGTGTCTTCTA
Source organism: Mandrillus leucophaeus (assembly GCF_000951045.1). NCBI lineage: Eukaryota > Metazoa > Chordata > Mammalia > Primates > Cercopithecidae > Mandrillus > Mandrillus leucophaeus. The sequence continues at coordinate 209,549 of NW_012104332.1, forward strand.
CCATAGGTTTGTATTTCGCCATTCTGACATGAATAAAAGACATTTAAAAATAAGTTATTATCTAATCACAAATAAAATTTGCCGTATTTCCTCTGAGAACCTCCTCCTAAATGTCTTTTTTGTGCATCTTAGTTACCTCTATCCAGTTGGTTCCCACCTCTTATTCCTGTTTTATCCTAGACTAGCCTCTTCACTAGCTGGTTCTTCCCTGTAGTTACTGACCCCAGTCTTCCTAATCAAAATTGAACATGAAAAGTCCATCTCCTCTAGAAGGCTTTACCTGATAAGACAAGACACTGAAAAATCTTCCAAATATGCCTTCAATTTCCAAATAAGTTTACAAAGAAAAGTAGTAGGTTCTTTTTTTTTCTCCTAAGTCGAAGGTACCTATGCATCTTGCTTGTTGTTGCAATAGTCTGAACAGGCAAAGTCTATATTTGGTAGATCTATGTAATGTCCAAAGGGAGCACAAAGTGAATGTTAAATATGAAATCACTCTAGGCAGTAAAAGAACACACACTAAAAAGCTTTTAAGAAGATATGTGATATCCTTATCATTAGATGAACTCAAGAAAGTATAAAAGAAAGATAAGCAATTAAACAATGAACTGGTAAAAAGTTTCAGGTGACACCAGGGGATGGACAAATGAGATCAAGGAGATAAAGTTCAAAGAGGTGGAACCACAGGCATTAATCACATGGATCTGGGAAAACTTGCACAGACTGAAAGGAGCAGAGAAAACATTCTAAAAGGAACCAGAGATGCTCCTGAAAGCAGTGCCTCCTTAGCAGGAACGCCAGAATACTCACCTGAAGATTATACCTTCAAATAAGAATTATGTTTTCATGCTTATCAAATTACAAAACAGTATTTGCTACTTTTACTGACAAAAGCTCTCTTTAGCAAAGTTTTAGGAGTAATATGAAAATATGGAACATAATAGATTGCCCAAAATGGAGACTAATAAAGGGACTGTTTTAATTACACAACCTCCATGTGACAATTATTTAAAATACAAGTCAAGCAAAGACATAACTGCATTCTAGAATAATATATGGGAAAATACAATTGGGCTATACACTTTTGGTTTTTAACTACTGGAGCTACAAAATTCATCATTAAACTTCTCCCTAATTAGTGATCTAAATTATATTTGCCAAAAAAAAAAAGTGCCTAAAAACTCTCAGATATTTAGTGACTTAAAATACATTAAAGAATAATGTTAAAGTCAGCAAGAGGCTTTCCTTCTTTATGGGATAATAAAAAATGGCATGACCCTTCTGCAAGCAGTTTGTCAACCTGCATGAATATCCAAAATGGTTATACTCTGACTCAGGAGTTTTAATCCACTTACTATCATATAATTAGACAAGTGTAGTACAAAGATGTTTAATGGAGCATTATTCACAACTGGAAAAAAATCCATCTATAAGAGATTGTGGCCAGGTACAGTGGGTCATGCCTATAATCCCAGCACTTTGGGAGGCCAAGGTGGGTGGATCACCTGAGGTCAGGAGTTCTAGACCAGCCTGCCCAACATGGTGAAACCCTGTCTCTACTAAAAATACAAAAATTAGTTGGGCGTGGTGGCACAGGTCTATAATCCCAGCTATTCGGTAGGCTGAGGCAGGAGAATCACTGGAACCCGGGAGGCAGAGGTTGTGGTAAGCCGAGATCGAGCCACCATACTTTAGCCTGGGAAATAAAGCGAGACTCAGTCTCAAGAAAAAAAGAGAGAGAGAGAGAGAGAGAGAGAGAGAGAAAGCTTGCTTACATAAATTACAGCACATCTATACAATGGAACATTCTCCAGATACTAAAAATCAGGTGTCTCTAAATTCATGACACATAAAGATTATCACAGTCCATTGTGAAGAAAAAAGAACCAGTGTTTTCTGATACCTCATATCTGAGGTTCTGAGGGTGTATATGTGCATGATGATCATCAAAAAATGGGCAACAACAATTTCTAGAAAATAGGTATTTGACAAGGTTTGCAATTTACTTGTACTTTCACCTGTTGTTTGAATTTTCTACAATAAGCACTTTCTCTTTTGGACAGAAAAGAAACCAGAAAATTAAGCTCCTTTTCTTTTGAAGGAAAAAAAGTCATTGGTGTATCTTAAAAAAAAAAATCTTTTTGTGGAGAGAATAATAGCCATCCTTTATTTATAGGATGAAAATTCTCTGTCATACATCAGAAGCTCCGAATGGAAACAGCCAGACCTTCGGGCTGCTGAAACTCCTGCCCTGGGCAGCAGCTCCCAGCATTAATGGAAATCACCTACCTAAACCTGCCAGGGGACCAGAGTCACTTACCTAACCTGCCAGGAGATGAGCTGGGCATAGCAAGCTCCAGTCAGACCCCACTCAAGTCACCCCACCCCAGGCAGACCACCAGCCTAGCCTCCCAGTCAGCAATGCTGGCACCCATGCCACACTGTAGGAAAAGAGCCCTTGGGTGGACTCTGAGCCCCACCAAGGGCAGGCAGGAATGCAGCGTCCTCATTCAGGAGCTGCCAGCTGGACCTTCTGCATTCAGCACATGTTCCTGTCTGAGAAGGAAATGGCTACTAAATGGAAACTTCTTCAAGAAAAGGGTCTGGGAGAACAGAAAAGATTCAGATGCCTTGGGCTTGTTCCACTTTTCCATAGATGGAGCCACTGGGCCCCGAGAGACTCAGTCCATGGAGATGAGTAAGCCAAATACTGGCAAGATTCCACTCAGGAGCCAAGGGCCTGCTGGGGACGCAGAACAGTGGTGTGCATGGGAGGATGGCATGGCGAGCAGGAGAGGCCAGAAGGCCCTCTTTACGGGCTTCAGAAACCCAGGACACCCGCACATACCACATGAAGCAAAAAGCCTATGAATCCAAGCAAAAAGCCTATGAATCCAAGCAAAAAGCCTATGAATCCAAAGAAACTCCAGGGAAAAGTGTGCCATCAGTAGTCCCGCTGGTACAGACTCTCCTCAAAATCCAGGCTCTAACAATGAAAGCAGCTAAGAAGAGTTGCACTCGCTGCTGCTGTCCCCTCTCCCTCCCGCACTTGCTCCCTCCCTCCCACACGCTCCACCTTCCTCTCCTGTGCATTACTGAATCATTGTTAATCCATTTGAAAAATGGCCACATGCATGGACCGAACCAACATTCTGACACACATTATGTGGCAAAGAGGAGATGTCATTAGACCACAAGCAAAAAGAAAGGAGCACTGCACGGGCGTTAACAGAATACTTAAGTGCCCTCCTCAAGGAGCCACAGGCACGGAGTGGTGCAGCTCTGATTCAGTTAGGCTTTCACTGCTTTGTTACTGAGAAGGGAAAAAAAAGTTCATGAATTGCTATAAGCAGACAGATGAAGGAGGTATAAATTCTTCTTCTAAGACAATAGTCTTTAAAATCAAACAAAACATGATACCAGTGTCCACTAAGCAAGGGCTGAGTCCTTGCCCTGCTGTAGGAGAGCTGACAGCAGGCTGAGCTCAGTGCGGCACACATCCCCAGGCAGAGCACAGGCTGCTATGAACTGTGGCCCAACTGCAGGGCCAGTCCAGGGCAGGGCGAGACCAGTGTGGGCTGAGGGGCAGTAGAAATGCTCTCAAAGGAGAACTCCGCCTGGGCTTTGAACTCTGTCCATTGTCAGCTTCTGCACTCCAGCCGGGCTCAGTGTCACCTTCTGACCCTGGCCTATGAGGTTTCTGGGCTCCCTGCTCAGTAATTGACATTCCAGAGCTTAAGGAGAGGATGCTGAGCTCAGACCCCGGCCCCAGGAAGTACCACCAGAATCCTGGGGTAAAAGACTGGGAAGTCCCGCCCTGGAGAAGCCTGAGGGCTGAGGATCAGGCTTCAGGGCTGGGGCAGAAGGAGCCCAGGGACAATTACTAAGGGGGATGGTGAAAAAGGGAAGGCCTTGACACCAGCCTAGGGAGTCTGGGAGGAATGTGGATTTTATCCTATCTGTGACAGGAGAAGACTGAAGATTTTAAGCAAGAGAGTGAAAGTGGTCTAAATTGCCACCTAATTTACATTTTTAACAATTCTAAAAGCTGCTGTGTGTATCCCAGATCACGTAGGAGCACAAACTTTTTTACTGAAAATCTATCGTTGAAACTCAGAACATACTGAGGCCACAAAGGGAGAAGCCTTTCTAATTCCATTTTCCCACATGTGATACAGACAAGTTCTTAGAATGCATGCACACATGGTAGGAGCTTCATGAGTTAAAAACCCACAGTGCATTTTAAGACAGTCCTTTCTAGAGAGTGTATTTCTCTCCAAAACAACAAATATTTATTTGTGTTTCTTCTCCCAAAAGACAAAAGAGAACAGGAAGACAGAAACAAAATATTACTTTATAGAAAAGGACTATGACATTCCATTACAAATCAGTTTGGTTAGCTGTTGGCTGACAATGGAGCATTTTTCCTACTATCTCCTACTTACTATTCAAACTCTGACTCTGTGAAAACACTTCTCCCATTCAATTAAAGAGGTTTTTTAATCTAGTAGAAAATTTTAATGAAAATATAGAAATCATCCTGATCTTTTCATAAATTTTCCTTTAAAAATTAAAAACAGGAAAATAGCCATTAAAACAAACCAGTAGTATCAGAGTAGGATTTGCATCTTTCAGAACTGGAACGCCATTGTGTAGTCATTGCTCCAGAACTCTGAAAATATGACTACTATTTATCCACAGCCTTCCCTAGGCACTTAAAGTGCTTTACAAATATCATCCTCATAATAACCCCATAAAGAGAGGAGAGTTTGCTATAAAAGTTCATTGGCCATGAAAACTTGGCTCAGTTATGCAACAGCTTGATCCAAAAGCAATTATTAAAACTAATTTTTAACAGCAGCAAAAATAATTTGGCTGAAAGAGTAAACTAATAAGCAGTCAACTACCTAACCATGGCACACTTCCTCTACATAAAGGCTGCCTTTCCTTGCCCCAGTCCCCAGAATCACTTCTATGAAACTGGCTCCAGTAAACAGCGACCACCCAGAAGCCTGGTGTCAGGGGCCGTCTTCAAAGAGCTGGACTCCCTTTTACAGCAGCACTTAATCCTGCATTTAAAGTGCCCTTAAGGCAGGCACCAAATGAGTTGGGAGATAGTGATTTCCTAATGAATTAAGGCTGAGCCAAGCTTCATAATGCATTAATGATGGTCCCCTAATAGTCTGAAGGCAGAGATTCATCCAGTCTCACCTCCCCACCCAGCTCTTCCATGTGCACAGCTGGTGATCCTGAAGTTCTCCTGGTAGACAAAGCACCAAGAAGATGGGTGGTTCCACGGAGCAGGCAGCTGTACACAGAAGCTAGTGCAAAGAATGCCAATGAGCCCTTTTCCAGGTGCCTTCTGAGGAGTAGGGGCAAGGCCAAGGAATGAGGCCAAGGCCACAGAATATACTGCTTGGAAGTCAGCTTTCCTTATCAGCTTTCTGCCTCTGTTGTGGGCTTGCTTCTCTCTTAAGACATAGGTAAGTTTCTCAGATGAGAAACAAATGCAGCTGGTTCTGTAACACCACAGCAAACCTGGAACATGCACTCATTTTTCTTGGTTCATAAATCCAGCCTTATCCCATGTACCTCAGAGGCAACTGGAAGTGACCAGGCAAGGAGACCATCCCAGCCTTTTCACAGCATCGTATGGTGAGAAAAGGATTCACATCCCTGCTTTGCCACCGACTAGTAGAGTGCATTATTAACACAAGTCACTTTGCATTATTTACACAAGTCACTTATACCAAGCTTCTGTTGCCTCATCTGTAAAACAGGTCTAATACCCCATAAGGTGGTTGTGAAGATTAAATGTATTAATGAATGGGCAGTGTCTGGAATAAAAGAGATGCTAATTATCACTCTCTCCTGTTTGCAGAGGTCGACCTCCTCCTATTATCTGTGACTTTCACTGTTTATTACTCTCAGGTTCAAATTTTTAAATTCATTCAAAACGAACTATCCATGTCTATTTCATACTAAAAGAAAAGCCAGCCAGGATGATGATTTAAAACAGGCTTTCAAAATCAAGCAGAGCTCCAGTCCAAAATCCAACTCTACCACTTATTTGGTTGTATGATCTTAGTAAAGTTGTTGGACTTCTGACGCAGATTCATCAGGTACAAAAAGGGGGAAGGGGGTTCATATCTCCAACAAAGGACTGATTATATGAAGGATAATGGGGAGGAATAAATAGCTGTCTCTATAAGAGAGCCCTGGCCAACATTCTCCCTGGGGCTTAAGACACCCTAAGCAAATGCCACTTCATCACAATACTGTCTTGTCTTGATCACCAGAGTACTCTACAGCAGCTGATGAACAGGCCCCTAGAAATAAGGCCTGCTCATTGATGTTAAATTTGGCACCAATGCTATGAGAAACATGAGTTAATGAAAGGGTTTAGCTCCAAGTTTTTAAAAGCTTCATGGGTGAAATATGTCCAGACTGTCCTGGCCCTGAATCTGATCTGGTCACCCTCAGTGTCCAGGGGCAGCCTGGCCTGTTGCCTGGGCATTTATAGCTGGCCCTTTAGCAAGCAAGGTCCAACAGACAAATGCTACTAGAACAACTCTATCTACCTTCTCTGGCTTGGGAGTCTTCTCTTATCTCCACTAGGTCCCCAGAGGGTGGGAGATGGCAAGAAAGCTTGTTCTGTAAACAAGCTTTGGGTAAAGCTCTGGGTAAAGCTCACTCATTTTAAGAAAAAATAATCCACTTCTAAGCTCCACCTATGGAATTAGAAAAGCAGTGTTAAATCAAACTGATACAAGTGCTTCTCTCTGGTTATCTGGCACATAAACCTACTGTTTCTATCACCACATGCCAGACTCTACCCATTTTATTGTAAGTCTTTAGGAAACATTCTAAAATCATTTTGTTACATTTGAACTGAAACTTATGGTGGAACCCATGTTGACTCTGCAATATAAAAATATGAGCATCAATACAGCTCATGTTTAGAAAAAGAAAAAAGGACTAAAAAATTTAGAAATAGGAAGTGACTTTGGACTCCTTCAAATTATATTTTATCAAAAAGAAGTAACTACTGAACATTTCAAATATGGCAGGTTCTGTTATAACCCATTTGATCTTCACAAAAACCTATGAGGTATTACTGGCTCCAATTTACAGATGAGGAACTGAAGCAAAGAAACTTCAAGTAACTTCCCAAAGATCACCTAGCTGGTAACAGTCAGGGCTGATTCCAAACCCAGACAGCCTGGCTCCAAAGCCTGGGCTTTTTACTACTCTACTAGCTTGTTTTATCTTACCTAGTCACATTTAGGATCCCTGGTCTCTATTCCCTGTCAGCCTTTGGGGAGACCAATCCCTCTCCCATAGCCAAAAGCCTCTGGTATGTGGAGTAGGGGGAATTGAGAGAGGAGATGGGGAGAGCCCTGTCCCAGTTGAGAACCATCATGGTAAACATCAAGACGAAATCAAAAGGCAGCAAGAAAATTTAAGCAAGAAATACCTGTTAGCAAGCAAAGGAAGATGATAAAAAGGAAGGAGAGACAAAGGGAAGATACATAACAGCATAACAGATTTTTCCCTCTTCCTACATCAAACCACATAATCTTAAACTGGTAATTAGACTAAAAACAATCCAAATTTTTAAAAAGTCATCAGGGCTCAACAGCTAACAGAAAACTGTTTTCTAAAAACAAATCCATATATGGTAGACATTCTTTATCTGCTCTTTCATAAACTCTAAGCACAAGATGTCAGAACTTACGACCTGCCAGACATCTACAAACCTAGCCTCTTGACAGAAGCATCGTGAGAAGCCCTTCCCCTTATTCAGTCTAATCTAAAAGCACTCAGATTGTCCCAAAATAAAAGACAAAATTTGATTCAAAACCTCATGCCAGGACTAATGAGAACCTATGCTATCATAAGGGAGCCACTCATTTGGCTCCGTAAGTATAAATGACTAAAAGGTCAAGCTGATGGACACACAAAAAATACAACACCTACACTCCTTCCTCAGCCTGTCCTCTCTTCCCAACCATCTGACAGGGCGATGTTCTGGAAAGCAGTCACAGGTGACTCACCCAGATGACTCCACAGCAGAGAGGTTACCTTTGCAAACTGGTGCTAGGTAGGTTCTTAAGACCAGGAATGCTTACCTAACAGTTGCACTATCTTCTGCAACTTGCTCACCCACACTCTTCCCTCTTGTCCTCCTTTCTTCTGCCTTCTGTTCCTCTCCTCCCCATCCTCCCATTCCTTTGGCAATCCAACCTCTTTTCCCAGGTTTTTGTTGTTGTTGTTTGGGGTTTTTTTGGTTTTTTTTTTTTTTGAGACGGAGTCTTGCTCTGTCCCCCAGGCTGGAGTGCAGTGTCCCCCAGGCTGGAGCCAAGTGATCTCGGCTCACTGCAAGCTCCGCCTCCCGGATTCACATCATTCTCCTGCCTCAGCCTCCCAAGTAGCTGGGACTACAGGCGCCCGTCACCTCGCTCCACTAATTTTTTGTATTTTTAGTAGAGACGGGGTTTCACCATGTTAGCCAGGATGGTCTCAATCTCCTGACCTTGTGATCCACCTGTCTCGGTCTCCCAAAGTGCTGGGATTACAGGCGTGAGCCACCGCTTCCGGCCTCTTCCCAGGTTTTCTTTTTGACAACCCTGACTACAGATTGCTTCTGAAGTCATTTTACATAAAAATCACAGAAAGGGGTTACAAGAATTCCAAGGCCGTCATATCCAGATTTCAGAACACTATGCCAATAAACACTCATCTCCCCTAATCCTTGCTGTGTGTGCTGATGTGTCCCAGAGGAGAAGGAAAAGGATGCTAGAAGGGATTTAGGAAGTCTAAGGACATGTGATTGTCACTGGCAGTCCTTCAGAGCCTTTGCTAGGAGAGAACTATTGCTCTCCTTGCAACACCTCAGTCAACAGTTCCTGATACGAGTCTGACTCTTCTCACTGACCCCAGCATTAACAGTGACATGCCTGATGTCCACAGTCCTGACAACCTGGACTGGTTTGCATTTCAGCAGAGATCTGCAAAAAGGCAGCTTACCCAATCCACCTGCCCTAATTGAGAAAGATCCCTGCACATCGATTGTTAATTCTGACTTTCTCGAAGCAAACCCTAGCTTCTGGGAGAACTCATAAGGTAGGCCTCAAAATCTGAAGTGTCACAAGTCCCTTTTAATGACAGTAATTATGCCACTTCTAGAGTTTCTTTTTTCTTTTCTTTTCTTT
>NW_012104332.1:218813-219715 GCF_000951045.1 Mandrillus leucophaeus
GTCTTCTGTTTCTTTTTTTTTTTTTTTGAGACGGAGTCTCGCTCTGTCGCCCAGGCTGGAGTGCAGCGGCGCAATCTCGGCTCACTGCAAGCTCCGCCTCCCGGGTTCACGCCATTCTCCTGCCTCAGCCTCCCCAGTAGCTGGGACTACAGGCGCCTGCCGCCACGCCCGGCTAATTTTTTTTTTTTTTTTTTTGTATTTTTAGTAGAGATGGGATTTCCTTATGTTGGCCAGGCTGGTCTCAAACTCCTGACCTTAGGTGATCCACCCGCCTCGGCCTCCCAAAGTGCAGGGATTACAGGTGTGAGCCACTATGCCCAGCCTAGAGTTCCTTAAAAGGAACAGAAACTCTACACTTATGTGAAAGCTATTCATTTTCTCTAAGAAAGAGGTAAGTTGGAATAATTATTTATTTTTCCACTCTCACCAGCTCAGCCTAACGGATAGTATGTTCTACCTGCTTGTAGGCACATGGACATCCATCTGTGCACCCATGGGTGCAATTTTTGCAACCTACACTTTAACACTGCTCACCTCCAGGAGACACACCTTTTAGGGTGCTTCCCTAAAAGGTGCTTCCAACCCCAGGGCTGGATTTAGGACAAGCCGACCTCATCTTGAAAGAATAACTGCAAACCTCTTTCAAGCTATGAACCTCAGGGAGGATCCACAGAGCTGCCTTAGAATATGAGAGCAATAATTCAGGAGAGGGCACCAGATGAAAGCAGGGCTCTGACCCTACTGTCCAGATTAAACAGAGCAACTTCACTTTTTAAAAAATAGTTGTCATAAGCAATATTTATTAAAATTAAAATATTTGTTAATAGTTTGACAGACTATGCCAAAGAGGCATTAAAGTTTGCAGAGTGGGGCAAAACTTATTCCCAGGCATGATGACCCTT
>NW_012104332.1:220385-232902 GCF_000951045.1 Mandrillus leucophaeus
CATCTGAAACAACTTTTAATGGTGTCTCACATTTTGTGGGTCAAGGATTTGGACAAGGAGCAGCTGGGTGGTGCTGCTGTTGCATGTGGCAACAGCAGAGGTCAGTCACAGGCAGTATTCAGCCTGTGGACGGGCTGGTCTAGAGGCTTGGTTTGCATGTCAGTGGGGATAGCTGGAAGGCTGGGTCCAGATGAGACCATCCACTGGAGCTCCCGGATATGGCCTCTCCTGCCATGATGGCCTTAGGGGAACTGGACGTAGGCAGCGGAGCTCAGGGCTTGAAGAGCAGTGTTCCTTCCAACAAGACAGGCACTGCATTGCTTTCTGTGACTGGCCCTAGAAGTCAGTCCAGTAGCACGTACTTTTGTCACCTCTATTGGTCAGGGCATTGATAAGTCCACCCAGATTCAAGGAGTGGGACCCTGTTCTAAAATCCAAAACTTTCCCAACCATACTGTATATAAAGTAATTCAAACACTCTAAAGGTAACATGCACTTAGACTTGAACACATACGTTGAAAAAGGCCCGCTTCGGGACTCAGAGCCTGAGAAGAATGAACCAGAATGCCTGCCTTTCAGAAAATTGGTCAAAACTGGATGGGACACCGCACAATGGTATTATACAGACCTGGAGTTTAGAAATTGGCCATAAGCCCCACTATCACCAAAAAATATCTGAACTGACAAGGCCAAGATTTGTGTCAATAGACCAATCACTTTTCTTTTTTATTTTATTTTTTTTTATGAGGCAAGGTCTGGCTCTGTCACCCAGGCTGGAGTGCAGTGGCGCAATCTCAGCTTACCACAACCTCTGCCTCCTGGGCTCAAACGACCCTCCCACCTCAGTCTCCCAAGTAGCTGGGACTAGAAGTGTGTGCCACCACACCTGGCTAGTTTTTGTATTTTTTTGGTATTAATGGGGTTTCTCCATGTTGCCCAGGCTGGTCTAAAACTCCAGGTCTCAAGGAATTCACTCACCTTGGCCTCCCAAAGTGCTGGGATTACAGGAGTGAGCCACAGTGCTGGCCCCAATCACTTCTCTTTATAGGGCTTTGGCCTTTAGAAATTTCTAGAAGATATTTCAATGAGGCTGCTCTCCCTTCAGGAGCAAATCTAATGCTTTCATCGTCTCCAACTCACCCTTTAGAGTTTACAGTTGACACTCGCTATGCCTCAGAGTTTTTATTTTTTTAAATGTATTCAATCACAGAAAGGCAACGATGATCTACGAATGATGATCTAAAACAATGATCAACGAGGACCTCAAACAGAGGTCATCTAAGGGAGCAACCGATTGAAAAGCACCTCCCATCAGTCTCACGCCAAGGCAGTGGTTCTCAACCCAGACAATTCCGCCCTCTTCCACGCCTCCAGAGCACATTTATTTGGTAAGGTCTAGAGACACTTTTCATGGCCATGAATGGGGAAGCAAGGTTCTACTGGCATCTAGTCAGCAGAGGCCAGGGATGCTGCTAAGCATCCACTGTAGGATGCACAGGACAGCAGAGCACCCACAACACCACATGACCAGCGCAGAACACTAGGAGCTCCCAGGCTGAGAAACCCTGCCCTGGGGCACTTGCTCTAACGGAGCCGACTGCCAAGCAGCTCCACATTATTCTCAACGTGATTTCTCTCTCTTTTTGGACCATGTGTGTACAGTTTAATTTTTATGAGTTAAATGCACATATGCCATGGCTCCACTGAAATATCTCATTTTTTAAAAGAGTTCTCCTACTAAAAATCAGAAAACCATCATTCTCGAACTCCTTTTTTTTTTTTTTATTTAAGAGATGGAGTCTCACTCTGTTGCCCAGGCTGGAGTGCAGTGGCTCAATCTCGGCTCACTGCAACCTCCCCCTCCCAGGTAAAACCACCATTCTCATCATGACACCGTCCTTTAACTGAATCCTTAGGAGTCACTTTTAATTTAGATGCCCCAATCTTATCAATCATACTAAAAATAAACAAACAGAAAACAAATTTTAAAGGATTCAGTATTCAGTGGCTCCCATATGCTCTGGTCTTCTGTTTCTTTTTTTTTTTTTTTGAGACGGAGTCTCGCTCTGTCGCCCAGGCTGGAGTGCAGCGGCGCAATCTCGGCTCACTGCAAGCTCCACCTCCCGGGTTCACGACATTCTCCTGCCTCAGCCTCGGGAGTAGCTGGGACTACAGGCGCCCGCCACCACACCCGGCCAATTTTTTGTATTTTTAGTAGAGATGGGGTTTCACTGTGTTAGCCAGGATGGTCTCGATCTCCTGACCCCGTGATCCGCCTGCCTTGGCCTCCCAAAGTGCTGGGATTACAGGCGTGAGCCACCACGCCCGGCGGTCTTCTGTTTCTTAAGAAAATGAGCTGAAATGTTTATGCATGGATGCAGGCAAACCCCAAGTTAGAGATTAACAGCCGCTCTTTCAGTGCTGTCATCTGGCAGCGGGAGAACAGGAGCAGCAATGACACAGACAGGGTGTAATCTGACCAAACACACCCTAGACCTCTCTACCCATTCCTAAGTCAGCACAGATGCCTGCCTGCATCTTAGTAAAGTTGCTTTCTTCCTTGCAGTAATACTCTCTCACACACACCCTGCTCTGTTTGTGGCAGTCATACTTTGGTTAACACTTACAAATCAAAAGCTGTCAAGCTACCAGACAGAAAACACCATTTAGAAACTCTTAGGTTCACCTTTGGAAAACTCCTGATAGTCATTTTTATTGGGTCTCTTCCACCACAAATTTGTAAAGCTATTTCCCATTTCTAAACATTAATTGCTATTTTCCTCTTAAAACATGGTTTCAATGACACCAATACATGGCACATAAAACCACAATTCCCTCAGTGAAATAAATTACTACATTGCTGGGTCGGTGCAAACTGCAGTGCAGAACTATTAGCAGGCCAGGCCTGTTAATGTTGTGTGATACGTTGCTATTCTCTCAGGACAAACATAAATACGTTTTACACAATTTTTTGGCTTTGCCTTCCCCTTTTCCACTAAGATGTTGGTCCAGGAAGTAGAATCTAACTGCCCCACAAAGCAGCTGGCCACCAAGAATGGCCCTCACTGGTTAGTGTGTCTCCCAAGAAACACATACTCTCTAAGAAATCCGACCACAGGGCTCATTTAAGTTTTTAAATAACTATTAATTTTAACTCATCTCAAAATACACACTCTAGAAATTCCTTGATTCTGAAAGCATAGGAAGCCCTGGTAAATGCCGGTTTCCAGCACCTGTCTGCTACGGAGAAGAGTAAACATGACACAAGAGCTCAGACACTCAGGAGCAGGCTTCGAAAGCGACTGGGTGGCATCAGCACTTATATGCACTACATGCCTAAAACAACATCAGCTACCTAAACGCTCTGAGTACCTCGGCTGAGGGGCAACAATTAGGGAGAAACTTTCAGAAGGCACTGGATTACTCAAAGCAGACTTCCTCCTATTACAATAGCAGCAACAATGAGTACTTACTAAATTCCAGGTGTGCCTTACATAGGTTCCCTCATTTAATCCTCCTAACAATTTTATGAAGAAGGCATGATTATCCCCATCTTACAGATGAGAAGACTAAGCCCTGGAGACAAAAGTAATTTGCCTGAGGTCATAGAGCCTGGGAATGGGGAGCAGGGCCTGGACCCTGAGCCTGCCTGACTCTTAAGGCTGGGTCTTCCCACCACACACCACACATTCTGCCCAGAGTTCAGTCCTTCCTCACTGTGGCAAAATGCAGCTGGGAGGGGCTATCTCCCAAGCATTCTCTTCCTCCAAGGAACCTGACAAGTCTCTCTAATGTTTCTAAACTGGTAAAACATTTAAAGGGACTGCATTATCACCAAACAAAATCTAACCCTGTGTATTTAATCATTAACATTTTTAGGCTACAGAAAATGCATGCTCTTTAGATTCAGGGTGAGCTGGGCTGCTTGTGAGGTACAACTGGGATCCAGAAACGACCAGAAGACATGGACTAAGACACCATTGAGGCCTGCCTAGCTGGAGGAAGAAATTGGAGACCCTTACGGGGGAGTCAGGCTTTGTAAAGAAGGGGATGAAACTTGGGTGATGATCAGGGATCGTATCCAGGCTGTGATAAAAGAGCGTGTATAATAGGCGAGGAAATCATCTAGAGGAAAATAGAGAAGATACAAATGGAAGAAAAGATGGGACACATCAAGACTTCTCTGACTTGCATTGTAAAAATGGAAGCAAATTCTTACAAAATAACCACAAACTTTGATTCTCATACTTCCACTCCATATAAAACTGTACTTAAGTGATTTAGATCTCATTCAGGGAGTCATTAATAAATGCATGTATACTATTTGACTTTGCAGGGAGAAAACCACGAATACGAACCAATCTTGTTGCTTATTAACATTAATTTTTACAGCGGACTGGAATCTTAAGAACACAGAACTCCATCACGTTAACATTCATTTTTAGAGCAAGTTGAAACCCCATGAATATAGAATTCCATCATGTTTCAGCATTTAATTTTGTAAACATGAACACTATTGTATAAATCTCCATTACCTTTCTTTCTGCCACTGTGGTTATAGACCCCCACAGATTGCTTTAAAAAGAGAAAGAGAAAGAAAGAGAGAGAGAGAGAACTATTGCATTGAAACTATGTCACATGCAGTAAGTATAGAAGTAAGCAAAAGGTGTGCCTTCATCCACAGGCAATGCTGAAACTCTTTTGCACTAAAGAGTGCATTCTAAAATACCCTCCATAAAAGCCTAAGGCTCACAGCTGGGGAAGGTGGGCACTCCCACCTCACTTTTGTTTATACTTTCAAGAATCCTGAAGAGAATAATCAAGTTTTCCCTACATGTAAATGAATGAATGAAACTAGATTTTCCAAGTAAGCCACTTTTTTATAACACATATGTATTCTTAATTTGTTTCTAATTTGCATGACTTTGCACACAGTATATTTTGGGTTCAAGTAAACATTTACCATCTGCTCCAAAGCACTACACTAGCACCACACAATAGGACAAGCTCATAGATAACGACATCAGTGCCAAAGAACAGCCCCCATGAGAAGTTCAAACACCAGACTATAAGGACACTACCACAAAATCACTTCCTAAAGGCCTGGTTTTCCCCAGAATAACAAAGTAACGATTAATGCCACTGTGCAACATGAAATACACTCTCTTCATTCAAGCTCTAATAGCCTAGACAACAGTCATTCTTCTTGCTGCTTTGGCGACCGGCTCAACCCACCTCTGGCCTGCAGAGAGCCTGCCAGCTTTAGATCAATACGTCCTGTGATCTTCAATACAGAACAGAAGCCACAACCCAACTGATTCTGTAGTCATCAATCAGGGTTTGACTCCAGCTTGTCTTCTGACCCACCGGGAGATGGGCTGTCTGCTACACATCCCCTGGAGAGAAGTGAGACGGGTTGTACAAAGCAGGCACCAGCAGAAGTCAGGGGAACCAGTGAAAGGGATTTTCCAGCCAGGCGCAGTGGCTCACGCCTGTAATCCCAGCACTTTGGGAGGCCGAGGCGGGCGGATCACGAGGTCAGGAGATCGAGACCATCCTGGCTAACATGGTGAAACAGAGCGAGACCCCGTCTCAAAAAAAAAAAAAAAAAGAAAAAAAGAAAGGGATTTTCCAGGAGGAACTGTGTTCTCTGTCGCAGAGGAGGCACACGAATTCCACCCAAAAATGGTCAGCTGTCAAGGATTCCAGAGGAAGCACTCTCTCCCCTAGATATCAGGTCAAGTGGTAAAGCCTGAAGGTCAATTTCAAGAGACACATCCGCAGCCAGGCTGGGAGAAGGGCCCAGAGTGGGCAGATGAAACCTACCAAGCAGCAAGCCAATAAAGTCTCAGCAGATCAGAGTTTGCGAATTTAAGTAACATTTCTTGATTTTACAAATTCCCTTTGACAACTTTTAATCTTGAATTAATCTCCTATAACTATTCTAAATTTTAAAACTCCCTTGTAATTGTAAACCTCTTCTTGTTTGTGAATTAACCAAGAAGTTAAAAAAAGAGATAAACAAACAGCAATGCTTTGAGTTAACAGCCTAGAAGTGGCTGTGTGGCTTACCACCCTGGTTTTCCTTTTTTTTTTTTTTCTTTTTGAGATGGAGTCTCACTCTTGTCACCCAGGCTGGAGTACAGTGGCACGATCTCGGCTCACTGCAACCTCCGTCTCCCAGGTTCAAGCAATTCTCCTGCCTCAGCCTCCCAGGTAGCTGGGACTACAGGCGCCCACCACCACACCCAGCTAATTCTTGTATTTTTAGTAGAGACGCGGTTTCACCATGCTGGCCAGGACCACCCTGGTTTTCTAAGTGCAGCCCCCTGTAAGACCTGGTTTCCTTGGTTGGGGCCCATGGCAACAGAGTTGCAATTCTCCAAATGGAGTTGGACAGTGGCAGAGACCCTATGTGCAGGACTTCATCCTACTCCTGTTGCTACAGTGATCAAACATGACCTTCCAGTCACACCTATAGCATTCTACACATACACACCACTCTACAAACAGAGGGTAAGTCTGATGAGCTCCAAGTCACACATCCCTCTGAAAAGGAGGGGACTGGGCTGCAAAAGGTGGGGAGGCTTCTAGCTGCCGGTAAGGAAAGGGGCAACTTCAAGCCTATTTTTTCCACAGTCATCTTGATTCTTCCGGGGAAGCTGAGCTATTGGGGCCATTGTCCAGCTTCAGAGGGTACCACTCACACAGAATCCAATGTGAAAGGAGCCCCATCTGCTGAGCAAAGTGGCAGTCCTGCCTCCTACCCACCCCCAAACCTGAGCAAGCCTGTCTTCACCACCAACTTTAAGAAGCCAGTTTGATTCTGCTACATCTCCACTTTCTAACCCTATATATAATCTCAAGATAGCCTCAACTACATACAAGTTATCTGGCACCACGTCTACACAGACGTTTCTGCCTACAAATATCTCAGAGACAGTACTGGATTAGGAGTCGGAAGTCATATCTTCATTTATGTCATTCATTCACCAAACAAATGCATGTTAAGCACCTAATACAACGCAGGCACTAAAGGTATGAAGGTGAACAAACCAGACAGACAAGGGCCCCTGACCTCAGAGGGCTTTAGCCAAGTTATTCAGTGTCCTAAACTGAAATTAAGGGGCTTAGACAAGAAGCTCTGTGAAGTCCCTCCCAGCTTTCCTATTCTCCACTCTCTGCATTGGCTCCAACAGGGGACTGAAGCATTCTGGAATGTTCTGCCTCCCTGAACAGATGCTATTTTAACTCCACATACATATAGCTCAGGTTGCGGCCATGTGACTTCTCTCCATTCTGCCAACCATAAACTACACATTTTCATCCCACAGTTATTAAACTAACTGGTGCCCTAGTCCAGAAGGCCCACTGGCATGCACATCTCAGGCTCCATGGCACAGGGACTCTCATAGCCCCATTCCTTCCAACGAGGAAATCTGGTTCCCTCAGATTCAAACTAAAGAAAAACAGGAGCAGGGCTGCCAAGCCTTCCTCACATACTGCCTGGGTTTGTTTATTTCTTCTTCATCAACTCACATCATTTCTGACACTGCACTTCAACATCCTGAACACAGCCAGGGAAAAAAGCTTTTAAGAGGCACTGAAGTGCGGCCAACTTCTGATTAGCCACAGTCCTGAAGGAAAGGAGCAGCACGTGGCCAAAGCAAGAGGACTCTTGCATCCGCGTAGAGAGCGGCGAAGATTCGCGTGCAGGATATGGAGAAGCCTTAAGGGATCAAGTGCACATTCCTCCGTCTCCACACCCCACCCCCAGCAATTCCCGTCAGACATTTCAGGAGAACCCCTGGCTGGAGTCTTGCCTTCTGGGAGTTCCTGAGGGCACTGCATCCACCAGAAAGGGAGGTGTCCGCAGTCTCCTTCATCAACTGGCAGGGGAAAATACCTGTATTGTATAAGCACGATACAAACGTAAGCTATGATTAAATGTACTTAACAGTGGATAAGAGTCTTCACGAGCACATCTCAAGAGAAGTTTTCCTTTTTCTTCAGAGCTAAGTTGAAATATAGTAAGTAGGCCTGGCGCGGTGGTTCACACCTGTAATCCCAGCACTTTGGGAGGCCAAGGCGGAAAGATCACTCGAGGTCAGGGGTTCGAGACCAGCCTGGCCAACATGGTGAAACCCCCATCTCTACTAAAAATACAAAAATTGGCCAGGTATGGTGGTGCACGCCTGCAATCCCAGCGACTCAGGTGGCCGAGGCAGGAGAACTGCTTGAACCCAGGAGGCAGAAGTTGCAGTGAGCCGAGACCGCAACACTGCACTCCAGCCTGGGCAGCAAGAGCAAAACTCCGTCTCAAAAAAACAAAACAACAAAAAACAAATATAGTAAGCAGAAATGTATGGAGTAGAGAGGAAGACGCTGAGGACAAGAAAGCCATCAGACATGAGACAGTAAGGGTGTGAATGAAGACGGACGTGGGAAAAGCTGGGCCCCAGAAATAAACCAGCAAGACTCCTGAGGAGGCAGTGGATGCCTTGTGCTTTCGGATGATATGCACAGGCCCTGAAGTTAACCAGCATCTGCCTAAGGCTGTGTCAGACACTCCAAAAGCCCTTCCCACCCTCCCGTCTCCAGCCTCCCTCACTTTCCCTGTCTCCCCTGGTCACTCTGCTTCCCTCCCCACAGAAAGAAACCAAGCTGCTTTTGGGGAATGGTGCCAGCTGGTGGCTAGCACAAAGAACTGTTTCTCACCACTACTACTCTCTCCTTTCTCTTGAAGAAACCTTTATTGCTCTCCTCCTCATCCTTTTCCCTGTTTCTACTAATTTTGATCACAGAAAGCTTAATTTCAAAGTTAGAAGTCCAGGGATAGAATCCAGATTACCCACTTCCCTACAAGGAGACCTCGGGCAAGTCACAGGACCTCTCTTTGCCTCACTCCCTCTCTGCAAACATGAACAGAAATACCTGCCTACTCAGCAGGGCATTTATGAAGCCCCAAATAGGTACTACCACTCTGAACAGAACTGCATTCATCTGACAGAAGGCACAGCTGTGACTCTCTGCTAACTCTCTACCACGTGGTTTGACACTCGAATAATGCTCAGCTCAAAGGAATTTGTCTGATGACCACTACGCTCCAAATAAATCAAGTCAACAGCAGAGGACCCACAAGCCTTCCTCAGAAGTAAAAGACAAAGTCCCAACTCTGCAGGAGCTCATTTCTCTGGTGGATTTCTTCATTTTCAGATGGAATGCCATGTTCCTGAGTAGCTGGCCGAGTCCTACATCAGAACTTGTAGCCACTAACCTCTCACCGTGGCAGGAGATACCATCTGTTCCTGACCACAGTGCCCTGAAGGGTTACTGTGCCTCCCGGCCCCTCCCTTGGCACACTGGAAATCGAGCTCTCGTTTTACCAGGAGAGACGTGGACAGGCCCTGTGTGGCTCTGCTGATCCCAAAATGCCATCTTGCTGTGATAAAGATCTCAAAAGGGCTAATGAAATTATCTCCTCTGCCTTTTATTCCTCAGTAACAACCACAAAATTAGATAAAATGACCCCCTGCTCCTCTAATTTAAGGCCTACTTTATTACCTTCAACCCCAATTCTCTCTCTTTTAAACGGATATGAGACCCTGAAGGCCCACAGGCCAATGGGATTAGTAATTGCCGGCTTCTTCCTCCTGGCCTGTTCTCCAGAGAGAATGTCTCCTTCCCCCAGGGTGGGGTCACAATCAGTTCAATCTTCATGCTTCAGAGACATCCCCTTTGAACAAGATCAGATGTTTCCCCACCCCTCCCTGGTGCTCCGCTCAAAGGAGCAGCAGCCCCTTCTCACTCAGAGTATTGGCATCAACTCAGCCAGAAAGGCAATGGCAAAAAGGAGGAGGTCAGCATGGTTAATTGTCTACCCGGCTAAAACACAGGCCCACTCAAACCAGCACCTTGGGAGGGCTGGTCACCCCCGTAAAATGTTAAGTGCACTTTGAACCCAGGAACAAGGAGAATGAGAACTATTTTCCCCAGCCTGCTGGGCTGCAAGGAGAGCTTCAGCTGTTTGTTTTCTTTTTCAGATTGTGGCCATAAAGGGAAGAAGGACTTCTCTGCAGTCATGTCAAGCAAGCAGATGAAATGCAGGCGAGGTGAGCCCTGAAGCTTGGCCATTAGGAAATAAAGTCAGGAAAGATAAGCATCAATGGAAGAGGTCTGAAGGGAGCCAACCAAGTCTTCCCCAGATTTGAAGAAGAAACCTGAGAAAACAGGATTTTAGAAGCCTTAGACATTGCTCAATATAAGAATGATCCATAGGGAAAAGGAATCATATAGAATGCAGGATGTTTACTCTTTAACATTAAAAAAGATGGAAGAAGACTTTTTTTCAGTCTTTTGCCTATTTGAAAATGTTACTCCTATTAACTACTCATCCAAAGGACTTCCTTCTAAAAAAGGTCCATAGTGTCAAAAAGACACTAAGGAACAGGAAACAGACATTTCTTAACTGAAAGCGGACATGATAGTGATAAAACAATACCTCCAATCTTTCTGTGAGGGAAAAAGTCTAAGATATTCCATTTAAAATCAACTTTTCCTGGAAACAAGTACCTGTACGTTTTCTTGAAATCAACAACAAAACCCCTACAGTAGATAAGACAAACTAGTCAATCAATCACAGCTGACAAGCTACCTGGTTCAAGTAAAAGGTGGTTCCTAAATTATGCATTGATTGTGCTCTGGAAATGGAATGGAGCAAACTCTTCCCAGAGGTGTCAATATATGCATGTAGCTTTGCAATGAAACTTGAAAGGCTGTTTTAGAGACTTTGCTTCCTCTTTAAGGAACTACAGCTGAAGATAAAGATTTTGCCCGAAAAAAAAAAAAAAAAATTAACAAAGGCTGAAAGAGGATGTACCATGTATTAATCTTTGTACTAATACCTGGTTCCCAGACATTTCAGCAATAAAGGAAATTGTGAGGCAGAGCCGAGTATGCTAATTGCACTGGAGTCCCAGATCAGGAGACAAGCTGCTGTGTCTGCTAGTTGCCTTTGCTCTGATTTCTCCCAAATGTCAACCCTCGACACAAGGGGCCCATGTTGGACAGTGTCTTTGGATCAAGTCCAATCTACAAAAGCAGCTGTATTAAAAATACACACACACCCTGACATACAAATTCAACTGATAAGGCACTAGCAGTCCCATCTTCAGAAATAGTAAACATTTCACCGAATGAAAACACAAGACCTTATTAACAAGTCCAAAACACATATGACAAGTTCAGAAGCTTTAAGGAGATTTAGGAACTAAACCACTTCTTGGACTACTTGGGGTAGTCAAGATTCAACTAACAACCTCTGTGAAGTGAGCCTGAACACACACCTGGTGAGCCCCTATGTGGAGCCGGGCAGCTCAATAACTTGAGGGTTTGACCTACTCCATCATGGTTGCTGCTTTTCCTAACATGATTAGAACTGCATTGTAAAACAAGAGGGGCTCTGAGGATCAGATATCTCCTAGAAGCTTGGTAAACTGCAGCTCATTATGAAGTGGCCAGCAGGGGCACTCTCCCTGCGTGGGGCAGTGTGGAGACCAGACTCCTAGCAAATGCCCTGCAGCAGCCTCTTCGGGGATGGTGTGACACAAACATTCAGTAACATCTCAAGTTCCAAAGACTGCTAAAACCCACGCATATTTTAACATCTGGGCTTTTTCATTTCATGTATTTTCTTAGCTTATTTTTCAAGTACGATAGACAAACTGATTCCATGGAGACTAGACATTCTCGGGCAAAGCTGAAATCCTCCTTCTATCCAAGCCCTGGGAAACTTGAAGACCATGAAGAGGGTCAGCTGGGAGTCAAGGTTCCTTTACTGCCTTGTCTGTCATTCAGTTCTCCTTCAGGAAGCTGTACAGCTGGGTCTCAGCACCACATAGAAGAAACCATGGGGAAGTGACTATTTTTACATGGCACTTACTGTCCAGGAACCTCTACTAGGTTGTGGAAAGCACATGCAGAAAGCAGAAGACAATTTCTTTTGCTTTAGTGCTGCAAACACCCAGGATGGCAACTGGAAGGCTGAACAATGTGTAGTGTTAACGCAGAAGCAGAATAAGGCTGGGGCAAAACCTCAAGACCACATTCTCCTAGTGACAGTAGTCTTTGGCTAGATTTAAGTGCCACCCCAGGCATCAGAGAATTCAGCCACCCAGCAGCTCCTGAAAGTACTCAACTCTCATTCTGGCTCCAACATTCAGGTGATTCACTGCCCTGAGGGTTTCTACTCCCAACCCACAGGATAATGCAAGATCAACTCAAGCCAATCTGCATACCTCTCAAAGCACCCAACTTTCTAAGAAGAGTAGGGAAGACTCAAGTGCACTGATTTAAAAGTGTCATATCAAAATTATTTAAACCTAAACTGTGCTTTAAAACAAATGCTCAAGTCACTGAGACATATTTTTATCTCCTTCAGGCTGCCCATTGGGAAAGTCTACTGTTTGTTCCCTACTGCATTTACATTTAGATAATGTTCAATCCTATGGTGGTCTGT
>NW_012104332.1:233792-245733 GCF_000951045.1 Mandrillus leucophaeus
GAAAGAAAGAAAGACAGAAAAGAAAAAGAAAAAAAGAAATTTGGGCTGAATCTTAAAGGAGGAAAAGGAATTCTAAAGCACGGACCTAAACGGAAAAGAAAAGGGTGTTGAAACAAAGGAAAGAGGGCTGAGTAATGAGAAAACCAGCCATGCCCACGAACAAGCCAGCCAGGTAAACATCTTTACCAGGCCACTCACAACACCCACAGGGACCAATTTACACCTTTCTTAGAGAAGCCACTGCCCCACATTTAAGGATTTTCTTTCTGTTGAATGAGAACACTGGGTGGTTATCAGAGTGCATTGTCATATCTATAGTATAGGGACACCCACCTGGCTGTGAGCAGACCCAGGTCCCTCACTTGCATGAGGTGCTTCCTAACAAAATGCAGAAACCATAGGCCAGCTGTCAACTCAAGAGTCTGCTTCCCAACTCACCTGAAAAACAATTGGAAAAAGTCATTTTTATTATTAACGGGAGTAGCCAGTCTTTTGATGGTTCCAGCAGAAATCTCCAGCCTATGGCTAAGCTCTTTGGTCTCAGAGCAGAAAACAAGGCTAGTGTTACCTGGCCAAGGGGCTGGATCAAACAGACCTAGGTGACAATACTGGTTTCACAACTCAGTGGCAGGGTAACTGCAGCCAGGTAGTTAACCTACCTGTGCTTCAGTTTCCTCCCCTGCAGTACCTATCTCAGAATGATTAGGAAGGTCTTCTATATGCCAGGCACCTTCTATATGCCTGGAAATGCCTGCATAAATGGGTTTCCTACCCTCAGGGAGCTTACAGTCCACAAAGAGAAATAAATAGGTTGCATTCACGACTTTGAGCAGCTGATAGGAGCTGAAGGGAGGAAAATACAAGGGGACATGGGAGCCTTTGCAGAGGCACCAGCTGATTTCCAAGGCATCAAAGGAAGCTCCCCAGAACAAGGGGGGGCTAAAATGAGGAGGTAGCCAAACTAAAGAGCATGCCAGGCAAAAGGAACAGTAAAATGGAGAGTCCTGGAAGCGAGAACACAGTCATAAAAGAAAGAAGTTGGTGCCCACTGAAGCATTTCAGATCACAAGAAGCCTTCCTGCAGCTGCTTTAGGAGAGTTTGGACTTTACCTTAAGGCTAATGCAAGCTCTGACATAGAAGAGGACACTGGGATGGTTCAGATGGCTTTCAGCAACACCAGAGAGGAGAACAAACTGGAAGGAGGCAACAACACCCCATCTTAGCTGCCCCAAATGCCACATCCTGGTGTGTCATAAGAGGACAGAAAGACAATCCTTATGATCAGAAGTGAAGCTGAGCTCCCCCGAGCATCTCCGGCAAACCACCAGTCATGAAGCCCAGGTTCCTCCAGCATGAGGTGGTTCCTGCCAGGCAGATAATAGCTCAGCACCACTGCCTCAGGGGCAGAGTCTGCCTGCCTCAACACACCCCTACCAAGTGCCTGAGTGGCAATGTGTGGTGCAGCAGCATCACCTGGGAATGTGTCAGAAACACAAATTCTCCACCATCCCAGTACTAGTGACTCAGAATCTCTGGGGTGGGACCCACATTCAGGGTTTTCACAAGTCCCCTGGGTGACAGTGATGCTTGCTAAGGGCAAGTCCTGCGGGACAGAGTACACAGCTGGCCCAGCCTACTAACCCAACAGCGACTCTGTGCTCAAGGCCTCACACTCCACAGTGCTTTGAAGCCCATTTCTGTTGTAAAAAATACACAAAGCTGGTTTTTACGCATGGCACCATTCCCAGTCCTGGGGACCAACAGGATAGGGGACTAAGCCACCTTTAAGGTGGGGAGGTGGAGGTGGTAGTGCAGGCAAGGCCCTTCCTCTTCTCCTGGGCCCTCATCTGTTTTAGGACAGGCAAAGCGAACTCGAGCTTTAAGGAAAGAGAACGCATGCTTCTCCTTTTAGACATTTCTCCTCCCACTTAGATACAGAATCTGACCGCTCCATAAATGAAACACTGAGGTTGCCCTGGAAGGCTCCATGTGGTTTTATCAGAGGGTCAAGTTTCTTCCTGGAGAGTGAACCAAACTCTGTGGTTACAAAGACACCAAGGCCCAGGAGCCATAAAGTAATTCAGGATTCAGAAGAGCCCAGTTTATCTTCCTCTTTCTTTGAATATCTATCTTCTCCTTATAAAAAAAGAAAAAGATTACCCCTCCCCCACAAAAAAGCATATTTCTGTAAACAGCAGGCAAGTTTCTCACATTCTTGTTTATGTTTTTATAGCTCTTACTTTCTTTACAAAAGGGGATGAGGGGCAGGGGTGGAGGCCAAAGCATCAAAATAGCACTCAGGTCATGAAGGGAGATGATGCTCCACTCAGCTCCCAGGGCCTACCCCCAACACCAATGCCACCATGAGAGTGGCTGTGCTGCAGGAACTCACAGGAAGTCATGCGTGGTATGGGGGCAGTGAGGACACTATTCTCAGCGCACCTCAAGTAGTGCTGCAGAAACCCCAACTGCCTCCCCATGTTCAGGCAGCACCCTGTGTTTGTATGCTGCAGCCCTCTGACCTCCCCACCGGCCCCTGTGCCTGTGGTCCCACACCTCCAAAGGCTTTCCACGGCCAAACACACTGCCACACCTGCTAGCCCTCAACGATCACGGTTCTTCCACCCGTCTCTCCCCACTAGACTGTGAGCTTTCTGAGGGGTGTAATAAGCATGTGTTGAATAAATGACTGAATACACAGCCATATGGATTCACCTGGAATAAGAGTTTCAGGCCTGGATTCCATCCCCTCACCCTTTCCAGTCCAAAGAGGCAAAATGATTTGCCCAAGGCCGCAGAGCAAGCTGACGGCACAGGAAGGTCAGGGAGGCAGAACAGACAGTTCTTACCAATTTCTGCCTTTCACAGGCTGTGTTTCCATCTTTCCTGAGTACCATGCCCCCTTGAGGACAAAGATATTTTATGTGTGATAAGAATGGATTCATTTTTTGTATGTTTCATTTCAAGAACATGGAGGAACATCTTATGAATCTTAGAATGTGGGGCACTAAGCCCAATCTAGGGACAGAGCAGGGAGGCCAGGGGAAGAAGAGTTGGGATATGGCTGCGAGCCGTGGAGTGGGTCAGTTCTTCATAGACGTTCCCAGAGTTCTGGTCCCTGGGGAGTGCTTCTGTGTAAGTCCTCTGTCAGTTCTGGTTTACTCCGGCAGCAGAGACAAGAGAATCTCCCAACCCATCCCCACTCTGTTCTGAAAACATATTCCACCACTTACACAAGCTTTGGCTTTGGCAGCAGAATGCCCAAGTTCAGTTTCTTTTTGCCAGCCAGAGGCTGAGAACTCTGCAAATGTAATGATTCTTTACAGATACAAAAGAGAAAGCATGAGCTAATGCACATTATCTAGGTGGCATGCATTCTCAGGAGAGTCAAGCCCTTCTCTTCAAGTCCCCTGGGAAAGATGCCCCCAACACTCCCACCATCCCCCCTTTCCCTGAGAGAAGGGAAGGTTTCTGTTGCTGGCCAAGCTCACCTGCTAAGCAGGTACAGAAAATGGATCATTTTCCAAGTCTTGGATTTAGCTTCTCTCTCAAAACTAAACTGACTTTAAAAAACAAAACCGGACGGGCGCAGTGGCTCACACCTATAATCCCAGCACTTTGGGAGGCCGAGGCAGGCAGATCACGAGGTCAGGAGATCGAGACCATTCTGGCTAACACGGTGAAACCCCGTTTCTACTAAAAAATACAAAAAATTAGCCAGGCATGGTGGCGGGCACCTGTAGTCCCAGCTACTTGGGAGGCTGAGGCAGGAGAATGGTGTGAACACAGGAGGCGGAGCTTGCAGTGAGCCAAGATCGCACCACAGGACTTCAGCCTGGCCAACAGAGTGAGACTCTGTCCCAAATAAATAAATAAATAAATATTTAAAAAAAAAAAAAAAAAAACATCCAAAACAATCCTACGTACAATTATGGTGTTTAGTCTTAGTTTTCATATATAGATCACTTGGCTTTTCATTATAACTCGTATGTGAAATGGCCACATTAGAAATGTGCCAAATGCATCTTAAATGATATTAAAGTTCCCATCACACACACACACCAATTAAATGAATGAGAACAAGTTCTGCCTAGTGCCCTCCCAGGCACGCTGTGCTTTTCTTGAGCTGCCTGGACACCTGGTGCCTGAGGCTGCCATCTGTGGCCCCGCATCCTGCTCTGCCCTCCTTGAAGAGTGGCCCATACTCCACCCTATCAAAGTCCACTCCCTGTATACTCTGATCCTAAGAAGCATTCTATTAAGTTATTCCTGTTAACATATGAATCACAAATGCATCACCTGTCCTATGGATGCTTACACATCTAATAAGAGGCTTAAAGGGAAACACTTCACCCAATTTCTCTAATGGTAGAATTGTAAGCACAACACTAAGTGAATTTCACCTTTTGGGTAAGGAGCTATATCCAGCTGATTCCTCCACACTGACCATTTCCTACTTCATTGGTCTCATAAGCTGACTTTGCCCCTAAGGTAAGGCTGAGATGGATCCTGCATCTTTAGGAATAGAGGTTAATTTCCATACAATTGTGGAAGGGCAAACTCCTTAACCTCACAAGTCACCTGGATCAGAACCAAGTTGGTCTGGGGAGGATAGGGCCCCTTGTTCATCCATTTCTGGTCATCCATTACTTAACAATGCTCATTATCTCCAGTGTCTGAACCAAAGTAGGAAACAGTGGGAAAAATCACTATCAAGACATTCTTAAAGACTTCTCTACAGAGGCCCAAAGCTTGTATAGTCCAGTATCTTTGAGCACTTAATAGTCAGTATCTGTAAAACCTTCCTAAAAATAAAGGCTTCACAGAACTGACTTCTTACACTGTTAACAAAGGCCTCTCTGATTTGGCTCCATCTAAGATAAGAGCCTCTCTGTAAGAGCAAAAGCATGTGTTAAGATAAAAAGTGAAGTGGATTCAATGGGACAGAAGACAGCCCTTCACAAGCAAGTATCTAAGAGGCCAAGAAATAAAAAGGCAAGGGTGTCCCTCAGACAAGGCCAATATCACAGGCTCAGACAGACAGGTTTCTAAACGGATGCTTCTCTAATTTTTCTAGAGCCTTCCTGATCATAAGAACCACCTAGAAGCTTTGTTTAAAAGATACAGATTCCCAAGACCCACTCCAGACCTATGAAGCCAAAACCCCTGGTAGGGTCTGGTAACACATATGTCTAGCCAGCACCTTAGCGGAGTGTCAGGCAAGTTTCAGAAATAATGCTCCAAATGAAACAATAGGCAACTTTTTAAAAGCTTTGTAATCACATAACCTTGAAGTTACAGGTATGTGGGAAAATGCAGGTTTAATGGAAGGATGTTAGCGCCTTCTTAACCTAGTTAAACTTATGGAATATAACCAACATGAAATGAGGAAATCATTTTAACTAACTTGGGGGGTGGGGGAAGCCTTCCCCTGTAGCTTTACCATATCTCAACTGGAAGAGCTCATAACCTCCCTGCCCTAAAGGACTGACGGCATCCCCGCACAGTGGCTCCCAACAGCTATTAAAGGCCCAAATGGAAGTGCCAGGGCTGAGGGCTCACAGTCTCATCCCAATAGAGGCCAGCCCTAAGTAGCAGGCAACCAACTTCAAGTCAGACCTCATGGGCCCTCCTGGCAGGCACAGTCCAGCCCTGACAGGTCTCGGCCGCCAGCTGCCTATTCCATAGTCTCTTTCATGGTCCAGTTGAACATAAGGCCTTGCTATTCAAAGTGAGCTCCACAGGAGTAGCAGGGGCAGCATCATGGGGAGAGCTTGTTAGAGATGCAGAATCCTAGGCCCCACCCAGCCCTGCTGTAATCAGAGTCTGTATTTTAACAGGATTCCTGCCAGTTCTTGGGCACCATCAAGCTTGAGAAGCCCTGCTGAAGGGGTATGGACTTCTACCCACAACTGGGAACATCAGCCTCCCCACTCGGGCTCCAGCCTCTCAGAAGCCTTCCTTCCTCCCTCACACTCTTTACTCAGGTTTGCTTGGAGCCAGATCACCATCAGCAGGACTCAATGAATAGCTGACAACCCAAAGCCCAGTTTTTAGGAAGTTAAAAGGAGGCAGTAAGTTCTGATTGTGCCTCGCATTCTCATCTGGCTATAACATCTGCCTCCCTTCGAGGGCAGGACTACAGACCTCGTGATCATAAATCAGCAGAGACAATCCAAAGTCAAACAATACCATGGAATGCTGGCTCTTTGGTTCCAGCACAATGTTAATGAGGTCGAGGTCACGGGTATGATTAGCTTCCTCTGTATCTTGGCACAGACTCCAACCCTCTGCCCTCCGGCCGCCTGCAAAGGCTGACGCACCCTTGGTTACTAAGAGAACTGGAGGAGAATGACAAGGGGAGGCTAACAGAGCAGCACCAGTTAATGACTCAAAGAACCTGAGTGACTGACAGGCTGCATGTATCAAAGAACGACTTGTGGCCCAGAGGGAAGGCTGAGAAGACAGATGACCGGGTCAGAATTCAAAACTATCTGGACAGGCCGAACATGTCAGAACTGAGAAAGCTGAAATTTCACAAGAAGAAATGAAAGTCCCATGATCAAGGTTTCAAAAATCAAATATATACATCCCAAACTAGAGGAAATCTAATTGGATGGCAGTTCTTACGTTTTTTAAATTTTTTAAAACATTCAAGTTTTGTTGACCAATATGGATATTAAGAAAGCTAGAAGCCGCTTAAGGACCAGAAGTCTAGTTTCCAGACCAAAAGGAGCAGTGGTTCTTCCCTAACACGGCTGGTCAGACTATCCTAAAAGGCCCCCTGGCCACCTGTCCACACAGGTGTATACACAAACTCTCACACCTTCCCACCACCACCACCATTTGGGTTCTTATTATTCAGTGTGGCCTCTTCACCCCATACTGGCTACAGCTCTTTTTGGCTTTGCAACATAGTGTAAACATTTCACACATCAGCTTAGTTCCCTCTCATGCTGCCCTTTCTTTACAATACACTTAAGCACAAGCTGGAGAAAAAAAAAAAAAAAAAACCCACATAAATAGTCAAGACAACCTAAGCACACCCACTTACCAAAAGGATTCAGATCAAAAATGACTTACAGTCACCAGTTTAAGCCGGCACACTATGCTACGAATTACAGCATGGATCCACGCAGAGTCAGTAATTAAGTCGGTAATTATGAGTTTCCACTGCAGAAGAACCCTGAAAGGCCCGCTATAAGCATGAGCAAATGAAAGAGTATCTGTTTAGACATACCTCTCTAGAATGTAGAATCATCTTCTAAGAACGGACAGCTGGCCATTTTAAAAAAGAAAACAAATGTGATTTTACATTGTTTTTAAAGTTGTGAGCCATGTTTTTCTCATGTGTCTATTTAATATACAAGTGTTAGTCATTTACAAATACAGAAACACTGCTTACTGGTAAGTTTGTAATTCCCAGACTATCCAGGCTGTTATTTTTAATTCAGAAAATGTGTTCTCTATGAGCAAGAGAAAGTTAATTTTTTAAAAAGTTATTTGCCCTTAATAAGTGTGTGCCATGTACCACTTATCTGAAGACTGAATGAGGTTCCTGTGAATGCAATTACAGCCTTCCTTAAACAACTGGCTAAATGCCTTAAAACTAGAAAACATGCGAAATTCAGCCCAATTGCAGCCTGCCCCAGGAGAAAGGAAGTTTGAACTCCAGGTGCCCCGAGAACACAGCACAGTGTGGAAAGAAAGAAAATGCTGAACAATAGAATCAGGAGAGGAAAAAGAGTCCCTCTTAATTTTCCGGGCATGTGGGGAGCTTGTTGCTAAAGAAGTATTTCAGATCTCACTGCTGGTTAAGGTTCCACTGAACGGTGAAATTAAAAAAAAAAAAAATCTAACATGCCAGTACAGCATTTATTTAATTCAGTATTTCTTATCAACCAGGTTTATTTTGGTACTTCTTATCAATACAACAGAAACACCTCACAAATCACACTTAAAATGTTTATGAAAACATACCAAACATACCCACTATAAGGGGTGGGGTCTTCCCTATCATTCAGAGGAAGCTGCCCCATTCTGGATCTGGGTCACAGCCCCCAGTCCTAGGTACATTCCTGCAGCCTTCCAGTATTTATAACTATATCAACAATGAGGAGGAATGTCAGTTCTGTTTAAAGACAGGAACTGCCTTACAAAAGATGCACTATGGATGTAAAGCGATGTATGACGTTGTGACCAAAACCACTGCTACAGTTTTGTACAGAAACCAAAATATTTCCCCAGCTCTTTAGTTCTGATTTCAAAAAGCAACATGCTACTTACAGAAAATCTGAGAAACAGAAAAATAAAGAAAAAAAAAATAGTCACTCATAACCCCACTAAGATAACCAGGTAAAATTTTAGTCTCTGTCCTTCCAACCCTGTTAAGCAGGCAAGGATGAGGTGAGGTGTTATTGCTGGTTGCACAGACTAACAATAATTAATCATCCCCACTGGACTTACCCTAAATCCACAGCAGTAAGAGGAGTAACGGTTGTGCCTGCAATTCAACAAGCATTCACGGGGGCCTGCTTGGCACACTCTCATTTATGCCACAAATGAATGAAATGTAAATTAACACCAGTAGCCCTTGAGGGTCATTTGGTAACCTCAAAAAAGAAGGTAGATAAACCTCATCCCTGGTGGACATGAAAATAAGAGTTAGTTCTCCTAGCACGGAGAGTAGGAGAGCCCGGCCACCCTCTCTAAGGCAAGGGAAGGAAATGTTTCAGAGGAAGGGTGTGCAGAGCAGTTGGAGATGAAGACCTGGGAATCGCACACGTGTGCAGCTGCCCATTAGCAATGCATGGGTTCCTGGGAATCTGTGTGCTTTTAGGACCAGAGAGATTCAACCCACAAGGGAAATGTTCTCAGTCTCACAAACAGGGAGAGCTTTAAAACTGTCAGAACACCCTAGTTTCCGTATATCAACCTGGGCTACTAATCATCCACCTATTACCCTTGTGCAGTCAAAGGCCAGACAACCTGGTTACCTCTAGTTGAACCACGCTCTGTGCTTAAGGCACAAGGAAAGAATTGTTTCTACTGCTGATGTCACCTCAGTGTTAAACATTGTTCATTATTAACCAGCTCAAATATTCTTCTTTCAAATACTATAACTGGGTACAGGTTTCCTCGCTTATTTTTTTTTAATGTGAAGAGTTGTAACAGTTAGTTTGACTGAATTTCAAAAGTTCACCCCCAAGTAAATACTTGGAAGTCTTATTTAAGTTTAACAAAAATATTTGTAAAATAGTCTCCATAAAACCACTTAATCATTATAACGTGTTATTAAATCAAAGTCAGAACAAACCCAGAAGAAAAATCCGAATACACTGAGGTTCTCCTTTCCGGTCCTGCCAAGTCTCAAAATCAAAGTTGGGTGTTTCTCTTGACCTAGCTGATTGAAGTTTAGGAAAACATGCAGATAACACACCTCTTTAACCGTATTCAATATCTTGTAGATATACACAAAACTAATTTACATTCTCAGCATGTGAAGTTCATCTTACATTTTCTTAAATATATTTATTGCATTTAAGAAAATGTACAGTATACACACACACACACACACACACACATAGATGTTCAAGCTGCTATAATACCATAGATGGGGCAGCTTAAGCGACAAACGTTTACTTCTCACAGTTCTGAAGGCTGGGAAGTCCAAGATCAAGGTGCCAGGAGATTTGGTTCCTGATGAGGACCCTCTTCCTGACTTGCAGACAGACAGCTGCCTTTTTGTTGCATCCTCACACACTGGAGAGTGAGCTCTGGTCTCTCTTCCTTTTCTCATAATGACACTGGTCTTATTATGGAGATCCCACCCTCATTATCTCATCTAAGCCTAATTACCTCCCAAAGGTCCTACCTCCACATACTATCACATAGAGGGTTAGGGCTTCACCATATACATGAATCTGGGAGGACACAAATATTGTCCTTAACACACACGTGTGTGGTATCAATTTTATCAGTTATACATCCTAGCTATCAAACACATTCAAAACCACTCCATGTACATTCCTCTTAACTATCTCAGTTTAAAATAACAACAAGCAGAACTCACCAAGTCTGCAAAATCACATCAGTACGCGCCTGGTCATTTGAGGCCAAAGTCAAGGGCCTGATGGACAATCAAGCCAGTCAGGCCTGGTAAAGGGATCAAAGAGAAAATTTCACTTACAAGGACACAAATTACTCTTGCACCTAGCATCAGTTAGTAAACCTCGACATGCCAAGCAAGAGAGGGGGACCTCCCTACAAACACTTGCCACTACCGTAAAAAGAACTCCCTCTATCATCTCTAGCTCCACACCTCGCCTCCTGCCTCTAAATCCAACTTTTTGGTGGACATCTCTCCTTGGAAGGCTTATAGTTCAGTTTTGGATTCAACTGAACTCATTACTCCTTGCCATCTCTCTCCAAACTGAGGTTCCCACAACTGCTTACCTCAGTGAAAGGTGCCATGACCCGTAACAGTCAAAGTGCACACTCCCTCTCCTAGGGGACCACCCCGGGAGATGAACAGGAAGTGGGGTCAATATCTGCAGGCCTCTCCTCTCTCCGCCACCCAGTCCGGCCAGGATTTCTGCACTCTGGTCCTAGCCTCCCAGCTCACCTTGTTCCCTGCCCTCTTTGTTACCTAGCCCACCTTATGGCCATGGAGCTCTTTCTAAAGTGCGATATGATCACAGCATTCACCTGCTACAAATGCACCAGCCTTCGCACAGCTTTCAAGATGAAATACAGACTCCCTTAGCTTAGTGCCCAAGACCCCAAACCCTCAGGTACTTCCCAGCACAACCTTGACTCTAGTCCAACAACTACTGTCAGCGCCCTGGCTGCACTATAC
This sequence comes from Mandrillus leucophaeus, assembly GCF_000951045.1. Lineage (NCBI taxonomy): Eukaryota > Metazoa > Chordata > Mammalia > Primates > Cercopithecidae > Mandrillus > Mandrillus leucophaeus. The sequence continues at coordinate 244,652 of NW_012104332.1, forward strand.
CTTTCCAAGCCTCCTAGACTCCAAACTTACGTATTATCTTATCATGGATTACTGCAGTTTTTAAAGTAATGAAAAAAAAGAAACAAAACCTTGAAAGGTGCATGATGAAACAAGTATTCACTCTTTTCTTTCCCCTTTCAGCCACATCTTCTACACCAAGAGAGAATCAAGTATTTCGAATGCCAGCTGAGACTCTTCTCTGGACACAATCTGGCTTTTATAAGTCGATGATCAGATCCTACCTTTGACTCCTTCTTTGCCTTTCTAAGGCTGATATGTCTCACGTGCCGGAAAAATTGCCGGTTTTTTAATAAAAAAGATTGTATTTACTTAGAAGCATTATGTCAACAAAACAGCCACAACTTTTTTGTTTTTTTCTGCAATTACAGAATGGTATTCAGTTAGCAGAACATTCATAAAAGCTGCATCAGAGACAACTGAAGATGAAAACACTACCAACCCCATATATTAACTAATTTGTGCTGTGCACCAACAAGAGCCTGCTTTAAATTTACATGCCAGTTTACAAGCCCTACACTGTATCAGGAAAGGTTAGTGGCCACTGAAAATATCACCAGGGTCGGGCATGGTGGCTCACGCCTGTAATCTCAGCACTTTGGGAGTCCAAGGCAGGCAGATCCCTTGAGGTCAGGAGTTCGAGACCAGCCTGGCCAACATGGTGAAACCCCATCTCTACTAAAAATACAAAAAATTAGCCAGGCGTGGTGGCGTGCACCTGTAGTCCCAGCTACTCAGGAGGCTGAGATGGGAGAATCACTTGAACCTGGGAGGAGGAGGCTGCAGTGAGCTGAGATCATGCCATTGCACTCCAGCCTGGGTGACAGAGGGAGACTTCATCTCAAAAAGAAAAGAAAATACCACCAGGACAAGACTATCTAAAGATAACATTTGGTAATGTGTTAACTATACAAAAAAAGACAACGTACGGTTTAAAAACAAATGTTACACAGTCTTCCATTTCTTTCTTTAAAAGAAGTGAATTGTATATAGGGAGTTTAAATGCTTTATAGATAAGGAAAAAAACCTGCTAGAACCAACTTATTCATCATCATCATCTTCAT
>NW_012104332.1:247143-249124 GCF_000951045.1 Mandrillus leucophaeus
GTGTGAGCTACTGCGGGCCCAGCACCCAAGACATATATTAAAGCTTTTTGGAGTAAATTCTAGAGATTAGCTATTTGCTTCTTGTTTGTATCTAAGAACAGTAAGCATTGGGTAAAATGTTGCTTTTAAGAGTTCCAAAAGAGGCACTTACCATGTTCATTACTACAGTTTTCTTTCTACCTCAAATAAAATTTGGATATTCACTTTGGTGGGACCTAATAGTTAAAGCTGCCATTGCAATGGGACATATAGCCCGGAACTGCAAGCCACATTTGGGTTCCACCTCTAGACTCAAATAGTGCCTGCATTACAAACTCCCTGGACATGGAAGCCCAGAAAAGGCTAACCAGAATGAGCCAAAGAATGCAGCTTGCAAGTTCCAGAAAGATCAGTGTTTTTGAGTGTAGGCTGGCAGGGCACAGGTCCAGCCTCAACTCAGAGCTACTCACCCTAAAATCAGGTATCTCTGCGTTAGCTGTTTAACAGGCACCACGTTTTCCTAGGGATTTGGAAAACCTGATCATCAACAGTAACATTTTCTGAGCACTTAGTGTGAGGAACCATCCTAAGTTCTATAAATCAGTTCATCTTCAAGGTGATTATCTGAGCTGAATTCTTATCTTCACCATTTTATAGACACAAAAACAGAGAAATTAAATAACATGCCCAAGGTTTAGGTACATCTGGAGCCCAATAGCCCAAGTTTGGGTCTCCTATATTTGGGTTTACCATTTCATCAATTCTTTGCAGTAAAGAAGTTGAGAAGCTGCATACAGTGTTCATTAAAAAGAAATATGTAGTTTTTTATATATTGTTTTTCTATCACCTCCTACTATGGACTTTTCCTCCCTGCCCAAACACTGGGTGGTGCCATCAACACCGAGCCCATGCATATGGTGAACAGCATACATTACTTCTTCCAGAAGGCCCTGCTTTGTTCTCATCTACAAAGACCCTTCTTCCTTCCTATAGACAAATGACTGGTTCACATATCATGACTCAATTTATATTCAACAATGTTCATTTGCAGTGTAATTATTCTTCCTAATTAGGCTGCTCTGAAGACAAATGACTGCCCCACCCCATCCCCCTCTCCTACAACACACAATGTCTTTTTCCTGATATAAAATGTTTGCTGCACCCTAGAAAAAAACACAAGAAGCCACACAGTCTGCTCTCCATGTGACCACTTAGAGAAAAATACTACTAATAAGATAGTGTTTCATCTGATATTACTTCAAAATCAGAATCAGATTTCTAATGGATCAATAAGCTTATCATAGTATGACAGCAAAAAGAAATGAGAATCTGATTCTCTCTTTCCTATTTTAAAAACATTTCCTCTTCCCGCGAACATGTGTTCTCTATCTCTTAAACTTAAAAAGGAGTAGTTTCTAAAAGAGAACCAGTACGAAAGAATCAGGAATACTAGCAAAAGTCAACACCAAACAAGTCAGTATCTGATCCTCTCTTAAACCTGGCAGGAGTGGAGCTCTCTGGCCAGTGGCAAAAGCAATATGCAGGTTATAAATGTTCCTTCAAGCTCAGTTACTCAGGTTTACCTCTCTGGGGTGAGCCTCTAACAGCTCTGGCTCGCCCGAATCTTTACTCCCTCGGCTCCAGCACACACTTTCCATAGCGGCCGCGTTGCGATTTCAAAAAGTTCTCTTTTCCCCGTAGGTCACCCATCGATGATAACCTACATGCACAAACACACTCACACAATTACAGCAGAGCAAATGGGACATACAGGAAATAGCCCGGGTGGAGGCGAGGACAGGGGGTGGAGATAGGACTTTGTCTGTACTCTGGTCTCACTCTCATTAAAACAGCACATGGACTTTCATGGAACTCATGACCATCCTGAAATAACAGAAAAGTTGAACGGGATTGAAGAAAACCCTTTGCTTTTCTACGTTCGAAGAACACTGGGCCGCTGAATGGAAGGGGGGAAAAAAAACTGTGTGCCTAAAAACATCCA
>NW_012104332.1:251469-252355 GCF_000951045.1 Mandrillus leucophaeus
GTTGACTGAGAATCTGGGTGCTGCTTCTTGTGCTCCTCCCAACAACCGTGCACAAAGAATGCATATCACATTTTACCTCTCAGCTTCCTTGGATCTCCTTTGCCCATGTTTAGTCTTTTTTTTTTTTTCCTCAGTGAGCCAGAGTCGTCCAGTGCCTGTCTGGCTCTCACTTGCCCCAGCGCTGTCTTTATGGTGCTCAGTACACTGAGAACTGTTTGTTTTCATTGCTGCGAAACAATTTGTTTCACTGGCCAGTAGTTGTGCTCAGCCACTAAAAGTGAATACTTTATCATAAAGAACAGAAAGAAAGAGGCCTCCCCTTCTCCCTTTGGAAGACCCACAGGACTAGCTGTACCCTGCCACCATCCCCAGCCCCAGCCAGATCACTTCCCTCTGACCAGGCTGGAGAGTGGAAGGCAAGGACACCCAACACGCCACGTTCTAGTATAGCTCTTCTGAGTCAAAAAGGGAGCTTCCAGGGTCTATGGAAGGCCTTTGAAAACAGAGGTGTATGGTTGTTGTTTTTTTTTTTTCTTCTTCTTCTTCTTCTAATGTGTACTCTGTAAGAGGAGAGGCCTGCTCTTGGTTCTTGCTGTGTTACCAGAGTCCAGAACAGAGCCTGGCCCAAGGGAGCGGCTCCCTAGCTATTTGCTGAATGACAGGATGAATGACTGCATGAATGAAGGAACAAACAGGCATTCTCCCTAAATTAGATGCATAGTAATGCATAGCAGAGTTCCTCTTCTCAGTAAGCACTATTGTGCTAACAATGCCTTTGGTTCACTTTGGGGCACAATCTTAGCAAAAACTGGGAAGTGCATCATTAACCCCAAGACAGACAGACAGACAGACAGACAGACAGACACAATCTTAGCAAAAACTGGGA
>NW_012104332.1:257360-259146 GCF_000951045.1 Mandrillus leucophaeus
GAAACGGGAAAGGGGTCAAGGGGCGCCTGGACCCCCATCCTCGCCGCCCTTTCCCGCAGAGGCGGCTCCGGACATAAGTTTCCGTGCCCTCTGAATATGTAGGTGTGGAAACTCAATTCCAACAGTCACAAAGATTATTCCTAATAGAATGCTTGGTGTTCTCAGCTTCCCTGCCCTCAAAATTACGGTTTCCGGATCAGTTTCGGAGGCGCTTTAGGAACAGCCTGAAAAGGCATTCTTGTCCAGAGAGGGGATGCTCTAACTCCCCACGTCCACCCCCAGGGCTGGGAGCAAAGAACAGAGTTAAATGATTATGAATTCAGGTGCCAGTATGGTTTGTGATCGAAGCGTTAGGACGTGGCACCACGCTAGGCAAACCCATCTTGTATTCCACCGCCGCTCCCCCCCACCCCCACCCCAGCCCAGTCAAATGCTCCCGTTCCCAGTTTCTCAGCCCCTTGTCTGGGACATCTCTGTCCACCAGTCGCCCAGATACAGATTAGCAATTTTGGGCCTCGCTTCTCTACTCCCGGTAGCCACTCCCATTAGTTCATTTTTACTGTCTTTGCAGTTGCCATGCCCTTTCAAGCCCACTGCCACCTTTCTGGTTCTCGCTATCTGGGACTGGATGGCGTCAGCGGCCTCCTACCGGTTCTCTGCTGGGTTCTTCTCTACATTTGCATCCACATGTGCAGGCCTACAGGTGAATGGCTCTAGAACACCCCTCAGGCATGCCACTTCCGGTTCTAGAAGCTTTCTGAGACACTTTGCCAGAGAACATTCTGAATTCCTTAAAAACTCATCAGTTCAAAACCATGCAACAACTGCAACTCCATACGCACTCCTCAGAGCCTGGCACTCTTCTTCAGATGGGGATCCTCCCCTCCCCCTGAGAAAGATCCATGCCTGTATCCACACGGGAGTTGCTGATGCTCTTCCCAGAGCTGGAATGCTCTCTTTCATCTTCTGCTGCAGCCAAATTCCACTTATCTTCATTGAAAATGAAGTTTGCAGTACCACATTTTTGCTCTAAAAGGATATATGTGCTCTTTCCATTTTGTAAAATCCCACACTAGAGATAACAGGGCTTGTGGGGAAAGTAGGGTTAGAAAATGACTCCGAATCTATGTAACATTGTAACCAGAGCACTAACAAAAACTAACCATTCCAAAAAACATACCAGCAGAGCCAATGAACTGTGCTAAATTCCTAATAAATACTACAGTACATATAAATGTAGGACTTTACTTTTATAAAAAGATGAAGATGACTGTTGAAGAGGAGTTGTTTGAGGCTGCTGACTTGAGATAAACACAAAATGTACAAATAAAAGGAGAACTCTCTGTCCTGTCCCCCGACCCACATCCCACAAACCCTTCCAAGGTAGAGAGGTCAAGGCCAAATGAATCCAAGAGAAAGAATGTAGGGTGAATGGGCCTATAGCACCCTGTGTTCTCTGTAACTAGATGCACCCTGCTGTGTTTTGCAGCTGCAGTTACTTGGTGGCGCAGAAATATTAAAGTGCTGGGAACCCTTGAATATGAACCAACACAACTCTACCCATTTTATTAATATCTAATAACGAATGAGTTAGTTTGTGTTATCCATGATCTCATCACAGAAACACCCTTGGTAACAGAGTACACTGTACTTAATTCTGTGTTTAAAAAGTAGACTATAGGCCAGACGTGGTGGCTCACGCCTGTAATCCCAGCACTTTGGGAGGCCGAGGCAGGCAGATCACCTGAGGTCAGGAGTTCGAGACCAACCTGGCCAACATGGTAAA
>NW_012104332.1:260206-269111 GCF_000951045.1 Mandrillus leucophaeus
GATAAATGCTAAAAAGTATAGTTCATGAAGAAAGTACCTTCTAAGTTCTGTGGAAAGAAAGAGAACAGCAGGAACTTTGGGATATCGTGAATCCTGCTTTTACCGTGTGCTTCAGCCAAATTTTCAAGAAGCACTCACTACGAGGCATAAGTGAGGAGGAAATTAGGAGAAATTAAAGGGTGTCTGCACATTTTGGTCAAATGACAAGGAGGCCTTGGAAGAAGATTATTGAGCCAGTTGGATAGGTCATACAGTGAAATTACAGTGATGCCTGGCTAAAATGTATGGTATTGAACTTACTTGCCTGTGCAAATCTATTCTTTGAATGTCTGAATGTTGTACTCCACCTAGAGTACCTTGTTTCAACACGGATAGCAATTTTTCTTGTGTGAACACTTTGCATCCTATTTTTTTCTGAGTAAGAATCTGCTTGGAGTTAAATAAAATACGCATTTATAACAGACAGGAAAGCACTGATATATTTTCATGATTGTCAGCATACTGACTGTTGATTAAGTTTGCCTATTCATCTTCATTAAACCCTACTTCCCAAATCCACCACCACCCACTTTAAGAGATTGATTGATATTTCCTTTCTTTTCTTTTCTTTTTTTTTTTGAGACAGAGTCTTGCTCTGTTGCCCAGGCTGGAGTATAGTGGCTCAATCTCTGCCTCCCAGGTTTAAGTGATTCTCCTGCCTCAGCCTCGCTAGTAGCTGGGATTATAGGCACATGCCACCATGCCCTGCTAATGTTTGTATTTTTAGTAGAGATGAGGTTTCAGCATGTTGGCCAGGCTGGTCTCGAACTCCTGACCTCAAGTAATCCGTCCATCTCAGCCTCCCAAAGTGCTGAGATTACAGGCATGAGCCACAACGCCCAGCCCTGTATTTCCTAAAACTGCAAATGATCATAGAATTTCAGTGCTAGGTGCAAACTTAGAATTCAGTGCCTTTTGAAGATCACATAAAATACTAGACAATTTAAGCCGAGAGTCTCTTCAAGGAAACTAGCAGATTGTAGTTCCCACCCACAGGGTCTTGTGAAAAGTCACTAACTTGAACATGATTATTCAGCTTTTTTTGTTCCATGGATATAATTATACAAAGAAACCATCTGAAATTCTAAGAGTCCATTTTTCCCTACAAATAAGGGTTGAGAAAAGGTAATTTTGAGCACAAACCCTTGCAAGGCTTTACTGATTAAAAGCAGTAGTCTGACCTGCATGAGACAGAAGCCACCTTTTTGGCCACAGAAATGGCCTGGCCAAAGTCTCCAATGGACTTAGAAATGTCATATATTTATTTCTGCTTCCAGCTGGCAGTTTTTAAGTTGGTGACAAAAATGAAGCCTGTAAATATAAACGAAATTTCTCTATTTTTATTGAAATCTCATTGTATCAAGATGCTCGACTGTCTCTTGAATAAAGGTAACAAAATATCTCCAACTAAGGACAAGGATTACAGGTGCAAATAGGGATGTAGGATATTCTAGTACCACATAACAGAGAGAGCAGTAGCACTAAATCAGACACGAGGGACATAGGATCCCAATAAGGAAAATCTCCGTGATCTGTAGAAAAGACTCTTTTTTCCCTCACAGATCTGTTAAAGGATCTCAACGATCCACGTTCCAGTCTGGCCAAAGAAAAACATGAACCTCAAAATACTCACTGTGGCTAAGTCACAAAAGAAATAAACACACAGAACTTTGGGCACTTGTGCTCTTCCTGGAAAAACTGAAGACTCTTGGCAACTTTTATCTTCCACTTACAGTCTCTACCTCCTGGCCTTCCTTTCTTCTATACATGAAACAGTAGCTTAATTTGCCCACTGACTTTTCCTTAAAAAATAGCCGTTTTCCTGCCTCTAGTTCCAAAACTAGACTCCATGTGACTTTGGCAAATTTCAACCTAAGAAGGTACTCTGTTCATTTCCTCCTATTATGTCACCACTACCATAAACAAATCCATTTGGCCCTAGTCCATTCGAGCTTATCCTTGAAGTGAGGTGGAAATTTCCATATGGTAAGAATTTTTTACTGCAATATTACTTTATAAGTTGCATGCAAATTCTGCAACATTCTTAAATGCTCAATAACATGTAACTGACAAATTCAATTAAATGAATCTTATTCATTCAGAATCTTCACCTGCAGGCATTTTCCTGGATGACAAACTTTTCTCAGAAGAGGTATAAAGTACAAAGAATCTAGGGGGATTAGCTGTCTTACAGTGTTCATGACAGGCATAAAACCACCCAGGGAAAACATGCTTTGGCCCTTTTTAACAATAATGCTGTGCATCTGGTCTGTGACTTGGGCTTTCAAGAGCTTTATCTTTTCTATTATGAATTATGTGCAGCTCTCAAAACCTCTAAGAGGTAAGGTTTCACTGTTACCTTCCACACTAGTACCTACAATGAAATTTGGAAAATGCTCACCCAGCATGATTCAGTAGCAATGCTTAAAAGGAGAACTTGAAGAAACCATTGCTTTTTTTTTGCATCATGAAGAGGATGCTTGTCCTTAATCTGGTCCAGACTGAAAAACTAATTTCCAATCTAAAAACCTGCCTGCAAGGAATTTTTTCTCTTTTTCTTTTTTTAAAATTCTTCCAGTCCCTTTCCTGGAAACAAGAAGCACAAAAATGTATATCTGTAATACTAGCAATTGCTGGTTTGGGCATTCTGTTTTCACTTAATGCTACAGTTAGAAGATATATTATTTTCTATTGATAATAAAAATATTGGGTATCATTGATTATAGTATGTATTCTGCATACTTCCAAATGGATCTGAGGAACTTCTTATTAGAAATAACAGAAGATGGTAAGAGACTCTCCTGCCAGGGTCCTGGTTTACCACAGTCAAGCATTAAATTTAGCTCTAGGCTTCCCAGAGCCAAGGCAAGAATGACATACAATTAATGATATAGTTCTCGTGGTCTGGTAAAGAAATCATAGTTGTTCTTCAAGTCAGGCAAACATTTTCCTGGCACAAACTTCCAAAAGGAATTGAATCATGGGCCTCACATAAGAGACACTGGACAATCTAAACATGTAGGTGCAGAAACTTCACTCAGAGGAAGCAATAGGCTTTGCCTCAGAGAAACAGTGAATGTGGAAATTAACACGAGAAGAGAGAGTGCTCTAGACTATGCTTCTGCCATGGCTGAAATTGCATTATCTAAACTTAACTTCTACCCAAACTCTAGGACGCAGAGTGTACCCTCTGTGCCCTCAATTTAAAAAAGAAACATAGAGCTGGGAGCCATGGCTCATGCCTGTAATCCCAACACTTTGGGAGGCCAAGATGGGCAGATCACCTGAGGGCAGGAGTTTGAGACGAAGCTGGCCAACATGGTGAAACCCTGTTTCTATTAAAATACAAAAATTAGCCAGGTGTGGTGATGCACGCTTATAATCCCAGCTACTTGGAGGCTGAGGCACGAAAATCACTTGAACCCAGGAGGTGGAGGTTGCAGTGAGCTGAGATCATGCCACTGCACTCCAGCCTTGGTGACAGAGTGAGACTCTGTCTCAAAAAATAAATAAATAGTAAAATAAATAAATAAGAAAAATAAACATGCCTTGTGTTAAGAGAGTTACGCAAAGATAATTCCACTTCTTCATCAACTTCATCCATCTTTCTCAGTTTTAAATCTTCTACTATTTCACATAGAACCCATTTGACAACTATGACCTGTGTTCATTTCAGAACAACCTTGGGAGGGTTTTCAATGAAAACAAGAATTAGGGACAAGGCCAATCCACACAGCTGAGATTAGTTCTAGTTCTCTTCCAACAGAATAGCATGTGCTATGCTAATTATACAAAATAACGTTCAATCACTTTTGAGGTCATATAAATGAGAATAACATAAGCTGTGAAATTAAAATGAACCATAAAACTAGTTTTATAGTTCAGAAGTGATTTCTTTAAATATCCCATGAAATTTTGCTCTAAGACAACTGTCTCAAAATAGTTATAAATGCCTGTTTTTTCCAGTGTCATGAGAAAAATATTTGATATTAATTCAGTTCTCTACACTACATTCAGATATGCTTCATAGATGTTTATGTTCTCTAGATGTGTAGTGACAAAATCTTCTTGATAGGAAAAGATTATGGGCCCTGGAAGGCTAGGAGTGTGTACAAATCACATTTCCTCCACCAGTTACTACATGATTTTAGGCAAGTTACTTAACCTCTACAAATCTCAGTTTCTTCACCTTTAAATTGGGATAATGTTACCTACTATATGGAGTTGTTCTGACTATTATTATTATTATTATTACAATGTATGTAAAAGTATCTACCACAATGCCTAACATAAAAGTAGGTATTCAATAGATGTTTGTTACCTCCCACTGACACCCATACTCTTGCAAAAAGGATTTTCTTCTAGTCAAGGAGACTATCCTTCCCAACTTGCCAGTTACATAGGTTTCTTATACTGCTTTTTAAAAATGATACAAGAGTCTAAACAACGTGGTACTGGCATAGGATAGATATACAGATCAACGGAATAGAGAGCCCAAAAATAAACCCTTACATTTACAGTCAATGATTTTCAACAAGGGTGCCAACACATTTCTATGGGAAAAGAAGAGTCTTTTCAATAAGTGGTGCTGACACAACAGGATAACATATGCAAAAGAATATAAACTCCTACTTCGTACAATTTAAAAAATTAGCTCAAAATTATCATAGACCTAAACAGAAAAGCTAAAACTATAAAAATATAAAGAACACATAGGAGTAAATCTTCATGATGTTGGGTTAGTCTATAATTTCTTGGCTATGACACCAGAAGAATAAATGCCAAAAGAAAAAATATATATAAATTGGGCTTCATTAAAACTAAAATCTTGTGTGTGACAAGGGGACATCATCAAGAAAGTGAAAAGGCAACCCACAAAATGGGTGAAAATATTTGCAAAATGTGTATCTGACAAGGGACTTGTTTCCACAATATATAAAGAACTCTTACAGAGCAACAATAAAAAGACAAACCAATTTTTAAAATGGCAAAGCACATAAATAAATATTTCTCCAAAAAGATATTCAAATGGCCAATATGCACATGAAAAGATACTCAGCATAATTCATCATCAGGGCAATGCAAACCAAAACCACAATGAGGTACCACGCGATACACACTAGGATGGCTAAAACAGAAAAGACAGATAACAAGTGTTGGTGAGGATGTAGAGAAATTGAAATTGTCATACTTTGTTTGCTGGTGGGACTGTGAATGGTGTAACCAGTTTGAGAAACATTTTGACAATGCCTCAAAAGATGAAACTTAGGATTATTATACTACATGACTCAGAAATTCCTCTCTTAGGTAAATATCCAAGAGAAAGAAAAACATGTCCATACAAAAACTTATACACAGATATTCACAGCAGCATTATTCATGATAGCCAAAAAGTAGAAACAACCCAAATGTTCATCAACTGATGAGTGAACAAACAAAACATGGTAAATACATACAATGGAATATTATTCAGCCATAAAAAGAAACGAAGTATTGAAACACGTTACTACATGGATGGACTTTGAAAACATTATGCCAAGTGAAAGAAGCCAGTCACAAAAGACCACATATTATACAATTTTGTTTATATGAAATGTCCCGAAAAAGCAAATCTAAAGAGACAGAAAACAGATTAGTGTTTGCCCAGGGCTAGGGTGGGGGTGGGAGGTGGAGGGCAGTGTGGAGTGATTGCTAATGGGTACCGAGTTCTTTCTAGGGTGATAAAAATGTTCTGAAATCAGATTGTAGTGATGGTTGCACAACTCTGTGAGTATACTAAAACCCACTGAACTGTAGACGTTAAGTGGGTGAATTTTGTGGTATATAAAATAGACCTCAATTTTTAAAAAATGAAATAAAGGTAAAAATGATAGAAACAGTTGTGTTCTCAACAACTAGGAGCAACTTCAGTGAACATTTGCTGAACACTTACTGTGTGTGTGAGAAGGATGCAAAGGCAAGTAAGCAAGGCCTCCATCCTCAAGGAGTTTAAAATCCAGTGAATTTATGTGGTTCAGTGAAGGTCAATGTATATTTTAATTGCCAGTGTGACCAGAATTAAATAAAGTAATACATAGTATTCACTTAACACTCAATGCCTTTAAGGACTGTGCTACGTCGAGGGGCAGAGTTTGTATATCCTGGTCCACTAGAGACACTCAGGCTTTTAGGTGAGAGAGAAGGAACTAGGCAAAAGCTCTACGCTAAACAGCAGGTGCTGGGGTGAGGCAGGGGCATCCACACTGGAAACAGATGCTGGGTGGGGAATGGAATCAGAGAAGGTTCTCTAGGGAGTAAGAGTCAACAAGGTGAGAGGTAGAAGGTAGTGCACAAAAGCCCTGAAGCATCAGAGAGAATGGCAGAAGACACAAAGAGAGGGAAAATGAGAAGATATTAACTCAGGGGTAAGGTTGATGTTAGTGGGGCCACCAAGGGTCCTAGGAGTCACATTACAAAGTTTGAACTGAGGGCCCTGGGGAGCCATTGAGGGTTTTAAATCCCAGGAATGATCTGATCTTGTTTTAGAAAGATCTCTCTGTCTGCTCTGTGAAGAGATGCATTAAATGGGAGCAAGACCAAGAATGGAAAGACTGGTCTTCCAGCAGAGTGGGGATAGGATCAGGATCAGTGGTGGCAGTGAGCTTGCAGCACTCATTGGCAGTCATTGAGGGGAAAAGACGTCAAGGATGATGTCCAGGTTTTGAGGTTGAGTAATGCATGGCAAGTTGTCCAGGCCATGGAAGCAGCAAACATGGATAAGGGGCTGGATTCTGGTGGGGGCCACGGTGAATGGGACATATTCTTCATATGAGTGGAAAAGACCACAGGCAATGGGATAGGCAAAATTGGAGCTTCCCTCCCAGAACTCTAAAGACAGTGTCAAATCCTTTCCTTTGCCACCAGATTGTGTAATTGGGTTCAGCTATACTTTCCTTGGTCAACTTCTGTCTCAAAAACTCAGACTACACCAACATTAAATTGTGCTGATAAATCTTACTGAATGCTTTTCAGCTTAGCTTAATGAAAAATATCAGCTAACAGACTAGCAGAAACACTCTCCCACGGGACTTCATGATCCAGGTTCTGGTGGAGCCCGGGACACTAGCTCTTTATAAGTTTCTCCAGGTTGGAGTGAGTGAGATATCGTTGTTTATTTCAAAGGCACGTGAAGTGCACCAGTGGTCTAAATCAGTATTCCTGATGGACACCACTACATTGGTTAGTTCAATAACTAAAATAACAACAGAAAAAGAAATTCACTTTTTTTGAGTTAATCTTTTGCAATTATACAGACTACTACTTTAGAAACTATCATAGGTTTGTAAACCAGAACAGGCCCTCCAATCCTAATGGAATTATTGATTCTCAAGTCAAATAGAGTTTCAGGGCAACTCTTAATGCATTTATTGATTGCTAATGGGATCAAATTAACATGAAAAAATAATTGATAAACACATCCTAAAAATAAAGTTACATCTGAAACCATCTCTGTTTCCTAATGTGGGATTCTGTTAGTGCAAAATTCCCTTAGAAACCTGAACTTTCTTTGACCTGATAGAAAGTAGCCACTTCAGCATCGGATGAAAGACAGTATGATATGCATGTCCAAAAATAAACAATTGTTGTTAAGTGCATTTTAACCTCAGAGACCTCAAAAGAAAAAGCAACTACCATGTCTACTGATAACACAAAAGGAATTTAGGAGAAACATTGCAAACGTAGAAAACAAATTGTTAAGTCATTCTTATCTTTGTCTGAAACTGGCTGTGGCCCAGAAGCCCAGCTTCTCTTTCTCTTAGACCAGAACCCTTCCCCAAAGCTTCCAAGTTCACAACGATATTATAAATACAGGAAATGTGTCAGCACCTAAAGACAGCAATGCCAGTGCAACCTGCTAACACTTCAATGAGAGAGGTTGTGCGTTTACTGTATTCCTCAAAAAACAAGCTCATAAAATGACTTTGAGAAAATGTATGCACTTCCCTCATCTTCAGTAGTGTAAAATAATGCCATTTAATAATGTTTGTTTATACGCCTAAGTAGAACTTTAACAAATTCAGTTTTATTATATTGTTTAAAATTCAAATCTCACATCTTCACATCTTCATGGAAATTAATGGCAATAGTTTACAGCATTTAGCAAAGTACAGGCTTGCAACCATGCTGGTTTAATTGTTATCTCGGGCCATCTCAGGTAGTGATGGAGTGGGAAGACCAAGCAGTTTCTTTTCTCACAGTTTGTTGTCCAAGGGCTAGGAAGACCATGTTTTAATTACAGACCATTTTTTAAATAATGAAACCTAACCAAACATTTGTTATGGCAATTGCATGGCAAGGAAATGCTTTTAAAAGCCTCATTTCCAGGTTTAATTGTATTTATATCTTGAGATAACTTTATGGTGAAATACATTTGCTGAGTGGGAAGTTTCAGCAGAGACCAAATGTCTACTTACCTAAGTGTTGCTCTTCAGCCAACATCTCATAATCAACTCAGTGAAACTCTCAAGTGGAAGGGTAAGTTGGACCTTTACCAAATAAAACAAGGAACTCACAATGGAACAAAGACCTCAAGGCAGAAGCTACAGCACTCTTAGAATAAAACACGAGAGTAAATCTTCTTTACCTTGGATTTGGCCATGGAATCTCAGAGATGACATCAAAATCACAAGAAGTAATACAGATAGGTAAATTGGACTTCATCAAAATTAAAAATTTTGATTTTTAATTTTAACTGTTGCATCAGCAACATTATTAAGAAAGTAAAAAGAGGGGGTACAGGGGAAAAGCATCAGAATAAATAGCTAATGCATGCTGGGCTTAATACTTAGGTGATGGATTAATAGGTGCAGCAAGCCACCATGGCACA
>NW_012104332.1:270311-274653 GCF_000951045.1 Mandrillus leucophaeus
AAAAAAAAAAAAAAGTTGGGGGGGAGGGGGGGAATGAAGTACAGATACATGCATAGATACAAACGGACATTGAAAATATCATGTTAGATGAAAAGAAGCCAGAGACAAAAAGGTCACAAGTCCATTTATATGAGTTGTCCAGAAAAGGCAAATTTGTAGAGACAGAAAGCAGATTAGTGGTTACTAGGGGTTGGGGGGATGGGGAAATGAGGAAAAACTGTTTAATGACTACAGGCTTTCTTTTAGGGGTGATGAAAACATTCTGAAATTAGGTAACGATGATGGTTGTATAACCTTGTGACTGTACTGGAAGCCATGGATTGTAAACTTTAAAATATGGTTAATTCTCATTTATAAATGGGAGCTAAACATCAAGTACTT
Source organism: Mandrillus leucophaeus (assembly GCF_000951045.1). Classification (NCBI taxonomy): domain Eukaryota; kingdom Metazoa; phylum Chordata; class Mammalia; order Primates; family Cercopithecidae; genus Mandrillus; species Mandrillus leucophaeus. The sequence continues at coordinate 270,693 of NW_012104332.1, forward strand.
ACGGTCATAAAGTTGGCAACAATAGACATTGGGGACTACTAGATGGGGAGGAAGGCAGAGGGCAAGGGTTGAAAAACTGTTGAGTACTATGCTCAGCACCTGGGTGACAGGATCCTACATACTCCAAACGTCAGCATTGCGCAATATACTCAGGTAACAAACCTGCACATGTGCCCCCTGAATCAAAAATTAAAGTTGGAAACGTTTTTTAATAATAATAAATTATCATTAAATTGTGAGTTTCATATGTGATTTTTTTCTCTCAATTTAAAAGCCATATTTTCCAAAACCAAAAATAATTAGTGAGAAAAGTGGCATGGTTTTATATTTTTGAAAATCTCTTTTACATATGACTTAGTGGGAAAAAGTTGGATGTTCATATTTGCTTCTGCACTGAAGCTCTGGCGATGTATTTTGGTTGAAGTATATGAAGAAAATCCAGCTTCCCATAGACATGTAGTTGGAAAAAAAGGATATTTTAATAGACTTTCCAGATCATTGTGGATGTTCACCTTTGATACACCAAAATTCAACAAGTGATAGTTTTTTAGAGGTTAGTTACAATGTGGGGTCTGAAGCCAAATCAATTAACTTTCCATGTTCTATGATATTAAAATCAATAGGTTTATCTTGCAAAACTACAAAAGTGGAAGGGTGTGACTGAAAGGTGGTGAAACTTTTTCTTTGTAGATACAGAACACTGAATTACTCTAAAGAAAAAAATGGAAAAGGACAAATATTATGTCTAAGGTATTACTTAATGATTAGCAACAGGGTTATTCAGCTTTGAGGAATCACTTAGGTTGAGTGCCATAAATACAGTTGACACTTTATATATCCATAGGTTTTGCATTCATGTATCCAATCAACTGTGGATCAAAATATTCCCCCCAACCCTGCAAAATGGATGGTTGCATCTGTACTGAACATGTACAGACTTTTTTCCTTATCATTATTCCCTGCACAATTCAATATAATAACCATTTATATAGCAGTTACATTGTATTAGGTATATGAGTAATCTAGAGACGATGTAAAGTATACAGGAGGATGCTGGGTGCAGTGGCTCATACCTGTAATCTTAGTCCTTTGGGAGGCTGAGGCAGGAGGATCACTTGAGGCCAGGAGTTCAAGACCAGCGTGGTTAACAGTGTAAGACCCTGTCTCTACAAAAAAATTGAAAAATTAGCCATGTGTAGTGGCATGCACCTGTAGTCCTAGCTATCCAGAAGGCTGAGGCAATAGCATCACTTGAGCCCAGGAGGTCAAGGCTGCAGTGAACCATGATCATGTGACTATACCCCAGCCTGGGCACCAGAGTGAGATTATTTATTTATCAATAAATAAAGTCTATAGGAGGATGTGTGTAGGTTATATGAAAATACCACACCATTTTATATAAAGGACTTGAGCATCCATAAATTTTAGTATCCTCAGGGAATCCTAGAACCAATCCCCCATGGATACTGATGGACAATTATAATAAGCTGTCTTCTATATGACAGGAATTTGGCTGGATGATAGGATAGGGTGTGAAAGGAAAATGGTAGGAGAGTGCACGACATAAACCTTTGCCTGCTACAAAAGTTTGCCAAGTCAGGCTGGGTAAAGACTGCTTTTCTAGGACTGGACTCGTAATAGAGACTTTACAGCCCCGCTGGCCTGCACTACCAGAATGCAGACTTCTGCAGGTAATGCAGGGATGCCTGTGTCACACTGACTTGCCAACACAAGACGTGCTCAAAACAATATTTGAACTTTACTAAATTAGGAAAAGCATATACCAGTAGAAATATTTTTCTTTATTGTTGCTTGACTCAAAACATTGAAAGATCCTTTAAAAAACCTGTAATTTATCTTATTCCATCATTTTAGCCTTTTTATATCATTGAGATTATACTATAGCCTTGTAGCTTTCTTTTGTCATGTAATCCCATAATCTAAGAATTCCCTCATGTTAATAAAAATTCTGTCTGCTCAAATTTTAAATCCCTCCCCCACCCCCATCAAGGCCTGTTTCTGTACCTGCTAGTACAACCCAGAGTGCAGGTGCCACTAGAAAATCCTCACGGTTCTCATACATGTCTGTTAGGACCCCTAAATTTCAAAAATCATTTAAAAAACACCTCAATGGGGCCAGGCACGGTGGCGCATGCCTGTAATCCCAGCACTTTGGGAGGCCGAGATGGGTGGATCACCTGAGGTCAAGATTTTGAGACCAGACTGGCCAACATGTAAAATGCTGTCTCTACTAAAAATACAAAAATTAGCCGGGCATGGTGGTGCACACCTGTAATCACAGCTACTTGTGAGGCTGAGGCATGAGAATCGCTTGGACTCTGGGAGGCAGAAGTTGCAGTGAGCTGAGATCGTGCCACTGCACTCCAGCCTGGGTGACAGAGCGAGACTCTGTCTCAAAAAAATAATAAAAATAATAAAATTTTAAAACCTCAATCTTCTATCACACCATGTGTCCTGCATTGTTGTTTAATGATGTCTTTTGCCACCAGCCTGGGAAGGAGGCCAGGCCAGCCAAGTAGAGTAGGGACGAACCAGACTCACTGTGGAGAAACATCTAGACCACTTCTATGGGTTCAAATCCATCCATACTGTGTACTACTTGGACCGCAGACAAGGTACCTGATCTCTTTGTGCCTCAGTTTCCTCATCAGTGAAAGGAGGAAAGTGATGATTATTCCTACCTTGTTGGGCTGAGTGGATGCGTGTAGAGTGCTTGTTAACAGTGCTTGGCATATAACAAATGCTGTTATTATTAATGAAAATCAGACAGCCCTGGGTTGGAAGCTCCTCTTTCCACTTGCCCCTGAATGTCACTGGGTCCCTTGTTTAACAACCCTCAGTACTTCCATTTTCTCCCCAAATTGGTATTGTAAGACCTGTCTCACAGGGTTGCTAGAAGGATTGGCATTTGAATGAGCTCTGTGCAAAGCAGCTACAAAACTTGCTCATAGTGGGCACACAGGAAATAGTTATGTCTTAGGCTTCTTTACAAGCCCACCACACGCAACATCACAGAGCAGGTGTTTGGGGAATTAAAGACAGCGGTCTGGGAATGGAGGATTTTCCGGGCAGGAAGGGAGGCACAGGTGCTGGCATTTGGATGTTTCCCCGCTGAGGTCCACGGTCTGCTGAGTGGAGAAGCCCCAGGGATCCCTACTACCCCAAGGCCCATCAAGGCGAGACGGACCACCTGAGCCAGCAGACTGAGTTTTCCTAATTTGTTTCTAATCACATATTCTGGCTGGAGGACTTTTCCTGCTGTGGTAGGGTAGGAATGTTTCCATGAATGTTTTACCAGAAAGATCTGGTTCCTCTGTTTAAAAAAATATTTATCACTTGTGAAATCACAGAAATGGAAGGGTTTGTATGAAACAGGCACCCCGGGCAGTTCCCAACAGAAGGCTCCTTTGCAGAGTCTTCCTGGGAGACTCCTGCCTGGCTGGCCCAGCGTCCCTGGCAGTCGGCCCCACTCCTGCCCTTTCCCTGCGGCGCAGTAAGTCGCTCAGCAAGCTCAGCTGTTGTAAAGTGCCTGAGTGCCTTGGGAATTAGGAGACGGAACGAAGAAAGTCAATTGATGTGTAAGTCTGGTACTCAGATAACTCAGGAACCATTAAAACATGACTCAAGAAGCTCATCTGTCTCTGTGAGGCAGGCCGGCCTGCTTCCCCTCCAACCTCTTCTTGCCTCACTCACCTCCATCTTGGGGCAGCTCCCTTCCTGTATTTCACCTCACTTCCGGCACTCTGTCCAAGTCTGGGAGGTCTCCTTTAATATTCTTGGACCCAAGTTATCTGCTTCGGCCAGAAGGCAGCCTCTCTCCTCAGACAAAAGCTATGTCCTCAACTCCCTGAAAATGCAACTCATGGCCCCTCTGCATTGTCACAGATTATGACTCCACCTCTCCCCACTTCTAAGGACTCGGCTCTCAGCTTACCTGGAC